>NC_044065.1:5844298-5846798 GCF_902167405.1 Gadus morhua | reverse complement strand
CCTAGCTGTCTTTGGTTTACACGGGGAACGGGTTAACCTAGTGATGGTTAGTGCTTGGCAATTGGTTCAATGAACATCCTTATGTACCGACAGAGATATATTGTTGTTTCATTTTCTTATGACAAATGTCCTTGTTGTAAGTCGCTTTGGATAAAAGAGTCAGCTAAAAGCCCTGAATGTAAATGTGTCGTTCAGGGAAACACGATTTTTAGACGTGTTCGCGGTAGTGATAACAGCAATTTTGTTAGATCCAATACATTCATAAAGATATTTATATCGATAACAGTAACTGCGGTGTCAGAAACGACAACGATGAGGCAATTATTATATAAGAGTACAAAATGAATTGTCTACAGGGCGTTAAGACACTGAGGGCGAAGGGGTCAGAGGTCAGCGGTGCTAAAGCCCCACTCAGCAGTGACCGGCCCCTCATGTACTGAGTGTACTCAGGACAACTTACAGTAGGGGGCTAGGGGCATGGCACTGTGTGTGTGTGTGTGTGTGTGTGTGTGTGTGTGTGTGTGTGTGTGTGTGTGTGTGTTTGTGTGTGCTTGTGTGCGAGTGTTTGTCTGAGGGGCTTTTGTGAGCCGGGCGGATCTCGTGAGAATGAGTAAACACACAGAAACACACACACATGCGCACACACACACACACACACACACACACACAGAGACACACACACACAGAGACACACACACACACACAAACACACACACACACACACACACACACAAACCAATGACTTCCTTTACATGAACAGACATGCAACTACGTAAACAAACACGCACACACGCAAAAATGCCGGTGAATCCCTGAATAACCCTTTTGGTCTTGGAGCGGTTTCTATTAAAAGAGGCTCCCCCCTCCTCCCCTCCTCCCCCCCCCCCCTCCGCCCCCCTCCGCCCCCCTCCTCTCCCCTCCCCCCTCCTCCCAATGGAGCCCAGCAGCAGAGCAGGTTGCATAATGAGGCGCAATGATGTCAGCATTGTTCTTCCCACGGTAACAAGTGACGTCGTCAAGCAGGGAGGGGAGGGGACAGAGAGGAGGGGGGAGGGAGGGGGAGAGGGGAGGGGGGGAGGAGGAGAGGGAGGCAGAGAGGTAAGGCGAAGAGGGAGGTATGGAGGCATGGAGGAGAGGGAGGAGGGTGGGATGGGAGGGGTGGAGGGGAGGGAGGGGACAGAGAGGAGGGGGGAGGGAGGGGGAGGAGGAGAGGGAGGGAGAGAGGAAGGGAGAAGAGGGAGGTATGGAAGCATGGAGGAGAGGGAGGAGGGAGGGAGGGGAGGGAGGGGACAGAGAGGAGAGGAGGGGGAGAGGGAGAGGGAGGAGGAGAGGGAGGGAGAGAGGAGGGAGAGAGGAAGGGAGGAGAGAGGGAGGGAGAGGAAGGAGGAAGGGAGGGAGGGAGAGGATAGGGGGAGGGAGAGAGAGGAAGGAGGTAGGAGAGGAGAGGAGGGATGGATAGGGGGAGGGAGAGAGGGAAGAGGAGCAACAGATGGGAGAGGAGATTGACAACAGAGACAGACGGAGAGGACAAGAGAGAGTTGGATTTCCGATTTAAACTTGGTGTTTGAAATGGGATGGGGGGAGTGTGTGTGTGTGTGTGTGTGTGTGTGTGTGTGTGTGTGTGTGTGTGTGTGTGTGTGTGTGTGTGTGTGTGTGTGTGTGTGTGTGTGTGTGTGTGTGTGTGTGTGCGGGGGGGGGGGGGTTGTTAAAATCACATAGCTTGTGTCACTTCCATTGGAGCAGGGGGAGAACAGAGAGGGATTTAGATCTGAGGTCATTCTGCAGTCAGGGCAGCGGCAGACTGAGCTCTCCAAAGCAGAGCACAGACTACACGAGTACACATTGACGACACACACACACGCACACACACTGACACGCACGCACAAGCATGGAATACACACGCCAAATGCACACATCCCACACACACACACCCAAACACACACACTTAAACATCCTGGCATATTTTGGTCTGGTTCATGGATTAGGTGTCGAATCGTGTTGGGTTATGGCTCGGTTATTAATGTTTGGACCTTTCCCTTAATGGAATATTCTGCGTTTCCACGTGTGGATTAATGGAGCTTTCCTTCCTTTTGTCTCAGCTCCCTGCATTCGGCCTGTATTGTAATATGAACCATTTTGTTTAGTTATTGCCCACACAAGCTAGGGATAGTGGTTTAGATTTACTTTACTCTCTCTGTCTCTCTCTCCCTCTGTCTCTCTCCACCTACATCACTGTCTCACTCCCTCCACTCCCTATATGCCTATCTCTCTCCAAAACTCCATCACTATCTCTCTCTCTCTCTCTCTCTCTCTCTCTCTCTCTCTCTCTCTCTCTCTCTCTCTCTCTCTCTCTCTCTCTCTCTCTCTCTCTCTCTCTACATTCATCACTATCTCTTGAACCTCCACCCCCACTCTGCCTGTCTCTCTCCCCCTCCCTCTCTCTCTCCATCTCTCGACTCCCCCATCACTCTCTCGCTCCCCCTCCCCTCTCTCTCTGTAT
>NC_044065.1:5829298-5836798 GCF_902167405.1 Gadus morhua | reverse complement strand
AGGGGTGCAGAAGAGCATCGTCCTACAACGCAACATCTCTAACCAGAGCCGGGCTAAAACACGCGGGAATCTGGGAGTTGCATTTGAAAGATGACGACAACTTAGAACCGAGGAAAGGTTCACAACGGATGCCACACAAGCTGGTTTATCATTTAGAAACAATAAATTAATTACAACTGTAAACTTCATCAGCTGATCCACTTACAGTGCAGGAGGACTGGTCGTTTGTTTGTCGTTGTCGGACTAGATTATGTCAGTGTCCCCAAACTGGCAACACGCGGTAGCTTCAGGTCTGGGGAGGAGGGGATGGACATCTCCAATGTTCAAATGTTGAACTGCAGTACCCTTTTTAAACGCTTGGTGACAACGTGACATAATGCACCTTTAACAAATACCAGGGCGCTGGGTTTAACGTTTATGTTTTTTAAATGAATGCAGCAAAAGAACAGGACATAGTTGTCGTGAAATAATCTCAAAAAGATGTCAGCATATGATGCAAAAATGTCAGGTAAGGGACATAATTTCGGGATCGGAATCCTTTGAGGTTTTCGTTAGGTTTGAGCCTGCTCTTGTTACTTCCGTTTAAACGGCCGTTTGGAGGAGAAGGGTCGAGCTGCAGGCTGGGCGTTTCCGTCATGACACAAGAACGCCCTTTAGGCGTTCCTGGTAGCGTTTCATCGACCAATCACAAGGTGTTTCGTAAGGCATACTGGGTTTTGCAAGGCATACTGCGAAGCACAGTCGCAAGGCATACTATGCTTTCCTTCCTTAATGGCAATTTTACCTCTCATTAGATTTAGCAATCATGGAGCCCCCACTTGGCTAACGTTAGTTCTATGCTACCCGTACTTGAAACTGCTGTTTGAGAAAATCTAACTAGCGTATGTTTCGGATGTTGACACCCGTGCGAAGAAGAAGGGGTTCGGTGTGGACGGTGAAAGTTAGGCCGGTTTATAGCAGAGTTTCCGTTTTCGGTTATTACCGGTCAATGACCGGAAAAAAATTGAGAAGGACCGACAATTCTAAATGTCCCAGGTCAGAATGACCAGTGGCGACTGGTCATTAGGGGCAAGTCGCTACTCTCACAAGAAAAAAAGAAAATGAAAATGAAAAAAAAGGAAATATATAAAAAAATAGAATATATATTTTCATATATATATATATATTTTTTTAAATAATCTCCCCAGAAAGTACTATAAAATAAGTTTGGCGCTTTTATTTAATTTTTAGTCGACCCTGGCAGCTGGCTTGCTTCTTCCGGCTGAGTTCGTCTGGAAGGGCAAGAGGGGCTCTAGCCCCACCAGCCAAATGCAATGTGTATGACTTGAAACATTGAAATGCGCATGCTCAGAGTGTTTCTCTGTCGAAGTGGACGGAGATTATTTTACTTACTGGTGGGGCTAGCCCCATATGTCCATGGTGTGGACTTGGGACCGTTATATATCCCAGGATGCATTTCGCATTTTGTCATTCCTGTTTTAAAATATCAGTGTGTAAGCTATAAAATAGGCTATATAGGAACATTTTAAAAGTACAACAAAGATGGAGGCCTATTCAACATATTTGCGTACTATTATTTTAAAATGAAAGAGGGGTTTTGTTTTATATAATTTGTTTATTGAATAAGTCGCTGATTGAGGAAACCCATCGCAACGGAAATCCCGATCGGATCCATCTGAGTGTGTGTGTGTGTGTGTGTGTGTGTGTGTGTGTGTGTGTGTGTGTGTGTGTGTGTGTGTGTGTGTGTGTGTGTGTGTGTGTGTGTGTGTGTGTGTGTGTGTGCGTGTGCGTGTGCGCGTGTGTGTTTCTATTCTATGCAGTGTTACCCTTTAGGTTTCATTTGAAAAAAACGACAGTGTTAGCCCTTATGTTTTTTTCCCATGATGACTGATGAAAAACAACAGTGTTACCCCTTATGGTTTTTTTTCATGACGACCAATAAAAAACAACAGTGTTACCCCTTATGTTTTTTTTCGTGACGACCAAAGAAAAACGACAGTGTCACCCCTCATGTTTCATTTGATAAAAACGACAGTGTTACCCCCTATGTTTTAATTGATAAATATCAACAGTGTTACCCCTTATGTTTTTTTTCATGACGACCAATAAAAAATGACAGTGTTACCCCTTATGTTTTTTTTCATGTCGATAAAGAACGACAGTGTTACCCTTTACGTATCTTTTGATAAAAACGACAGTGTTACCCCTTATGTTTTTTTCCCATGATGACTGATGAAAAACAACAGTGTTACACCTAATATTTTATTTGACAAGGACAAATTATTTATTTTTTCAAATTATTTATTTTTCATGACGACCAATAAAATATGACAGTGTTACCCCTGATATTCTATTTGACACGGACAACAGTGTTACCCCTTATGTTTTTTTTCATGACGACCAATAAAAAACAACAGTGTTACCCCTTATGTTTTTTTTCATGACGACCAATAAAAAACAACAGTGTTACCCCTTATGTTTTTATTCATGACGACCAATAAAAAAACAACAATGTTACCCCTTATGTTTTTTTCATGACGACCAATAAAAAAACAACAGTGTTACCCCTTCTGTTTTTTTTCATGATGACAAATAAAAAACAACAGTGTTACCCCTTATGGTTTTTTTCATGATGACCAATAAAAAACAACAGTGTTACCCCTTATGGTTTTTTTCATGACGACCAAAGAAAAAGGACAGTCACCCCTCATGTTTCATTTGATAAAAACAACAATGTTACCCCCTATGTTTTAATGGATAAATATCGACAGTGTTACCCCTTATGTTTTTTTCATGACGACCGATAAAAAAGGACAGTGTTACCCCTCATGTTTCATTTGATAAAAACGACAGCGTTACCCCCTATGTTTTATTTGATAAATATCAACAGTGTTACCCCTTATGTTTATTTCATGACGGCCGATAAAAAACGACAGAGTTACCCCTCATGTTTTTTCCATGTTGACCAATAAAAAACAACATTGGTACCCCTGTCGACGTTTTGGCAGGGATCCGAAACTGAGCTGTTTAGAGTGTTAACCTCCGATCTTATCAATGCACCCTCAGGACACCGAAAAAAGTCATCACAAAGGTTATACTTGACTTTATAATTCGCATGAAATAGAAATAAGAGACTTCCAACAGAGGACATCAACCAGACTTTAACCCCGGTCTCCAAGGGGTTAGCTCACAGCTCTCTCCACTTCCCACTGAGATTTTTTATTTAATTAGGTCTGAGGATATATATGGCAGTGCAATAGACCTGATAGCATTACGTTTAAAATTATAGATATTGGGTTTTCCTCAGAAATTGAGCCGCGGTCTCCAGTGGGTTAGGCAGAGTGCACACCACTGCACCACTGAGGCGATGAAAATATATAATAATCAATCATCAATAAAGAGGATATACATGACATTAAAATGTATGTGTGTATTTCTATTATTTCCCTCTTTGTTTTTTTTCATGACGACCATTAAAAAACGACACTGTTACCCCTTATATTTTATTTGACAAAGACAACAGTGTTACCCTTTATGGTTTTTTTCATGACGACCAATAAAAAACGACAGTGTTACCCCTTGTGTTATTTTTCATGAAGACCAATAAAAAACAACAGTGTTTCCCCTTATGTTTTTTTTCATGACGACCAATCAAAAACAAGTGTTACCCCTTATGGTTTTTTTTCATGACGACCAACCCATAAAAAACGACAGTGTTACCCCTTATGTTTTTTTTCATGACGACCAATGTAAAACGACAGTGTCACCCCTCATGTTTCATTTGGTGAAAACGACAGTTTTACCCCCTATGTTTTATTCGATACATTTCGACAGTGTTACCCCTTATGGGTTTTTCATGACGACAGATAAAGAACGACAGTGTTACCCTTTACGTTTCATTTGATAAAAACGACAGTGTTACCCCTTATGTTATTTTCCCATGATGACTGATGAAAAACAACAGTTTTATCCCTTATACTTTTTTTTCATGACGACCAATAAAAAACGACAGTGTTCCCCTTTGTGTTTTTTTTCATGACGAACAATAAAAAACAACAGTGTTACCCCTTATGTTTTTTTTCATGACGACCAATAAAAAACCAACAGTGTTCCCCTTTGTGTTTTTTTTCATGACAACCAATAAAAAACTACAGTGTTACCCCTTATGTTTTTTTCATGGCGACCAATAAAAAACGACAGTGTTACCCCTTATGATGTTTTTTCATGACGACCAAAGAAAAACGACAGTGTTACCCCTCTATGATTTATTCGATACATTTCGACAGTGTTACCCCTTATGGGTTTTTTCATGACGACAGATTTAAAACGAAAGTGTTACCCTTTACGTTTCATTTGATAAAAACGACAGTGTTACCCCTTATGTTTTTTTTAACTTGACTGATGAAAAACAACAGTGTTACCCCTTATATTTAATTTGACAAGGACAATTTCTTTTTCATGACGACCAATAAAAACTAACAGTGGTACCCTGGTCGACGTTTTTGCGGGGATCCGAACCAGAGCTGATTAGAGTGTTAACCTCCGAACTTATCAATGCACCATCAAGACCATCTGAATTAAGTCTTCACAATGGTTATACTTGACTCTAGAATTCGCATGAAATAGAAATAAGAGTCGTCCAACAGAGTACAGCAACCGGACTTGAACCCCGGTCTCCAGGGGGTTAGCTCACAGCTCTCTCCACTTCCCACTGAGATTTGTGACACTATAATGTCTGAGGTTATATATGACTGAGTGCAATAGACATGATAGCATTACGTTAAAATTAAAGATATGGTGTTTTCCACAGAAATTGAACCACGGTCTCCAGTAGGTTAGGCAGAGTGCACTCCACTGCACCACTGAGGCGATGACAATACACATTAATCAATCATCAATAAAGAGGATATACATGACATTAAAATGTATGTGTGTATTTCTATTATTTCCCTCATGTTTTTTTTCATGACGACCAATAAAATACGACACTGTTACCCCTTATATTTTATTTGACAAAAACAACAGTGTTACCCCTTATGTTTATTTCATGACGGCCGATAAAAAACGACAGTTACCCCTTACGTTTTTTTTCTTGACGACCAATAAAAAACACTAGTGTCAACCCTCATGTTTCATTTGATGAAAAACGACAGTGTTACCCCATATGTTTTACCCGATACATTTCGACAGTGTTACCCCTTATGGGTTCTTCATGACGACAGATAAAAAACGACAGTGTTACCCTTTACGTTTCATTTGATACAAACGACAGTGTTACCCCTTATGTTTTTTTTCATGACGACCAATAAAAAACAACAGTGTTACCCCTTATGTTTTTTTTTCATGACGACCAATAAAAAACTACAGTGTTACCCCCTATGTTTTATTTGATGAATATCGACAGTGTTACCCTGTTTATTTCATGACGGCCGATAAAAAACGACAGTTACCCCTCACGCTTTTTCCATGTTGACCAATAAATAACGACAGTGGAACGCCGGTGGACGTTTTTGCGGGGATCCGAACCTGAGCTGTTTAGGGTAGTAACCTCTGAACTTATCAAAGCACCATCAAGACACCAAATGAACTCAACACAATGGTTATACTTGACTTTATAATTCGCATGAAATAGAGATAAGAGACAATACACAAAAATCAATCATCAATAAAGAGGATATACATGACATTAAAATGTATGTGTGTATTTCTATTATTTCCCTTATGTTTTTTTCATGACGACCAATAAAAAACGACAGTGTTGCCCCTTATGTTTTTTTTCATGACAACCGATAAAAAACGACAGTGTTACCCCTTATGTTTCATTTGATTAAAACGACAGTGTTACCCCTTATGTTTCATTTGATTAAAACGACAGTGTTACCCCTTGTGTTTCATTTGATTAAAACGACAGTGTTACCCCTTTTGTTTTTTTTCATGACGACCAATAAAAAACAACAGTGTCATAGATCGCTAACTAGCAGAGAGTTGTAAGCACTTTCCACCCTTTTCAGTGGAGGAATTGGACCCCCCAAGCAATGTTATACTTAAAAGGAGCAAGTAAGTTACATATTAATTTAGTCTTTCGGCCTGTAGCATATCAACAAAATGTTTCCCATATTTCTAACTGCATTTGAAGTAGACATTGAGACTCACAAAAATGGACGCTATAGGACAGTGATCATGATTTGTCTCAATATCAGAATAACAACAACAAGTAGATTTTTCCTCGTAGATTATCATCCAGCACTGAATGAAGACTACTGTAAATAGAGTAGGATAAACAATGTATATTCAAAGCATGATGTTCTTCCTGGGTTACATGTAGTGATCTATATCAAGTTCGGCTGTGTAGAACTTGATACAGGATGGCCTATGTTTTAATTGGTTGTCCCTCATCTGCAACTGCTTTAACTGCATTAACAGCACACAGAGGTTCATATTAAAACCCATGCCCTTCTTCCTATTGCATGAATGTCCCAGCATCTCCAGTATAAAACACTCACACACACACACACACACACACACACACACACACACACACACACACACACACACACACACACCTCGCACACATCTCCACACCAGTCATCCAATCCATCTTCTTCATCTCTGCAGACGTACGTCGGACACTTCTTCAGCCACTCAACGTCCCACATGTCGTCCGTGTCGTTGGTTTCTCCCACCGATGCTGATATCAATCTTGATACCCCCCCCCCCCCCCCCCACCCCCCAGGTCCAGAGTCCTGGGGGGTCAGACCAGGACCGCCCCCCCCCCCTTGTGCCCCTCCCTGGCCCCTCTGGGCCCCCTGTTCTCCACGGTGGCCCGTCGGTTCCCTGTCAGTGCGTGTGAGGGCCGGTCAGATGGATGTTCCTCAGATGGGCTTAGCAGACGCAGCCCATGAATCAGAGGGCCTGAACCACCCGGTGCTGATCGCTTCTGCAGGCACAGAGCCCCCCCACTTTGGGAACGCATCACACACACACACACGTGATGGACACACACGGACAGACACGCAGGCACACACACGTGATGGGCGCACACACACACATATACACAGGACACGGACGCACACATACACACACACACATGTGATGGACAAAACACGGAGAGACACGCAGGCACACTCACAAACACACACACACATGATGTACACACCAGGACACAGACACACACACGCACATGTGATGGACACACACGGACACAAATGCAGGCACACACGCACGCACACACACACACGCACACACACACACACACACACACACACACAAACACGCACATACACAGGACACGGACGCACACACACACGTGATGGACACACGCACAGACACACACAAACACAAACACACACACCCACACATGATGTGCAAACCAGGACACAGACAAACACACACACATATGTGATGGACACACACAGACACATATGCTCGCACACACACACGCACACATCCACACACAAACACAGACAAACACACACACACACATATGATGGACACACAAAC
>NC_044065.1:5806798-5824298 GCF_902167405.1 Gadus morhua | reverse complement strand
CAGATGTCACAGGTGGAGCCCTGCTGGGGGCAGGTGGAGCCGGCGCAGGTGGGCCCCTGGGGGGCGCCCACGGGGCCCTTGTTGGCGTCGACGTGACGCGCCGCCACGCAGCTCCGGGTGCCGCACACGTTGGAGCAGCACCTCTCGAAGCTTTCGCACGCCTGGAGGAGCAGAGACATGATGCAGACGTCTGAATGGAGGCACTTCAGGCGGACCGAGCGGACGGGTGAAAGTCATGTTCTGCAGACCGAGCGTGAATAAAATGAGGACGTTGATAAAGGCAAAAGATAATGTTTGACATGTGTTAAAAGATTTTAAAAAAATAATAATAATTTAACACAATGTTCTCATTTTGCAAATTGGATAATCAGCCGTTTATCCGAGGGCTGAGGTCGGAAAACACGCGAAATGGTATGCGTAAAGGTATGCGTAATGGTATGCGTAATTAAGGAACGATTAGCGCGTAATGAACATACCTGATCGTGTTCACACTCTCGTGTGCAAGTGCTCATCGCGTCCACCCAGAGGTTGGGGTTCATCTCGTTGGGGCAGATGCCGGCATGTGAAGGGGCTGCACGAGGCATCGCTGTGGCGTGGGGGTCCATCCACGCGCAAAGGTACGCCAAGAACCATATCCACCGAGGGAACAGCATCCACCACATGGCCAGCGTGAGGCTGAACGCAGCGAGTGGAGAAACGCTCTGACTCACCGGCTCGGACCCAGCGGTTAATGGTCGGAGATGTAAGCCAGATGTATGGGTTTAATCAGACAACCAGCATCAAGACGCATCACGTGTCCGCCTTGGGAACCAAGAGCTCCGATGGGGCAGATGGAGGTCCGTCGCTCCCCTTCGGTTGATCACTTAATTTCAACTACAACAGGGATTCTCCTATTTATACTTTGCGTGAGTAAAGGAAAAAAAGGAAAGATCTCCAAGCGCCCAATGCAGAACCACTGCTAACATAGCTGGCCAGGTATCCTAACTGGTAATGACAGTTATGGATCGCCTTGGAGTTGTTGAAAGAACTTTTGAGGTACTTTGATGCGCTCGGGGCTCACAGCGGGACACCTGCCTGCTAAAGGGATTATTAACCCTTCCCTGGCGGCTGGGCGTCAGCACGTTGCTGCTGGTGGAGACTCTGCTGCGGCCCCTCAAGCGCTCGCTGGAACAGAGCGGCTGTTTATTGATCTGAAGTTAGGGAATATTATTGGATAGGTGGAGCGACTATTTTTTTAATGCATTGGAAATTCTTTGAATTAGGTTCAATCGGTTCAACTGATGGACTGAATTGTGTGTGAATAGAGCGTCAAAGATTGCTTCATTTTAATTCACTAAATAACTAACCATTTCAAATAAATTATCTATATTTTTTATTATTAGTATGATTATTGTGATTACAATTATTATTTCACACAATTCTTGATTAGGAAACAAATTACCATATTATCCCTAGTCCATATCAGAATATTGAAGCATAAACCACAAGGTATTAAATCCAGTGCTTTTTTGAATGAGCGCTATTAACTAATAAGGAATGAAAATACTATTCAAATAAAGTTTCAAGAATTCGTTTCTCAGGTTTAATCGGATAAAAGTCCCAGCCTCAGTAAGGTAAATGAACGAAGAACAAAGGAATGTCTTGAATACCAAATAATCAGTTTAAAGTCAAATGTTCTAGATGTCTTCTTCTTATCGTTCGCTTGTTAAAAAAAAAGAGCAATCAAGCAATTAAACTGCGTTGCGGACTCAGAATGGCAGCACATTAAACATGTAGTTGAATGTTATTTGAATGCTATATCAAAAGAGCTGCATCTACATTGCTAATTTTCTCTTCATTAACTTGAAGACACTTTATTAACTCCAGATGCTTTGCAGTCATTGGCCATTTTCCGCCCTCAGAAATGTTATTTTCATTGTGCAACATGTGACCACCATCCCGACCGGACTTAACCTTAATTTACAGGCTACATATATAACCTTTGATTTACAGTGCATGTCTTTGTGTCGCGTTCCGGATTAGCCCTCTAAATACATCTTAGCGTGGACTTCTAAATTTCGGAATGTCTACACTCTATTTAGGCTATGTCTATATCCCTCTCAGAGCTGCTTAATGCTGGTGACTAAACGCGCTGTAGGATGAACTATGTTTAAGCCCAGTTACCCTACAGTGTGTTCCCTGTGGTACACGCAGCCAGAGCTTTGTGTATAACAATCAGAACACCGGTCTTATCCCAGGCCCTGCGGCAGAGCCGGAGAAGGTGAACTGAGGAGAGGAACGCAGACGGACTTACGATGCAGAGAGGCTGGGCAGTGAACCCAAAACGTGCTGTACTGTACCGTCTGTTCTAGTTTCTTTTGGCTTTCTCACCGGGTCATCTCAGGACAAGGGAAGCTAGTGTGTGTGTGTGTGTGTGTGTGTGTGTGTGTGTGTGTGTGTGTGTGTGTGTGTGTGTGTGTGTGTGTGTGTGTGTGTGTGTGTGTGTGTGTGTGTGTGTGTGTGTTTGTGTGAGTGTGTGTGTGTGTGTTTGTGTGGGTCTGTATGGACGTGTGTGTGGACGTGTGTGTGGGGGTGTTTGTGGGTGTGGGTCTGTATGTGTGTGTGTGTGTGTGTGTGTGTGTTTGTGTGCGTGTGAGTGGCCTTGTGTGTGTGTGTGTGTGTGTGTGTGTGTGTGTGTGTGTGTGTGTGTGTGTGTGTGTGTGTGTGTGTGTGTGTGTGTTTGTGTGTGTGCATGTGGTTGTGTGTGTGTGTGTCTGTTTGTGTGTGTGCATACCATGACTTCCTCAATAAAATTACCTTTGCATAACCTTGAAGTGATAGGTAACATGTCTGTGTATTGCACTTAAAAGATTCTCATTCATTCAAATTTTCATCAGACTCCATTACTAACCTCACCTCAGGTGCCCTCTCTCTCTCTCTCTCTCTCTCTCTCTCTCTCTCTCTCTCTCTCTCTCTCTCTCTCTCTCTCTCTCTCACACACACACACACACACACACACACACACACAGACACACACACACACACACACACACACACACACACACACACACACACACACACACGGATGACATTGATTAGTGAGACATTTCATTTTCATTCCCACTCATAACTTTCAAAGCTACTGTGGCAATGAGATGCATACTGAGGCTACGAAAGTTAGAATATTTGTTGGAAGGTACAACAGACATGGGTTTGAAATGGAGAGCACCGTACCGAACCAATTTAACAGAAAACATTAAAGGAGTCAGGGTTATTTGAGGTTTCAAACTTTGCTTGGAGAACACAAATGAATTCTAACTGAACCCCCAGAATCAGATTAATCTCTCGTATCTTTTCTGGGTCAGAATTTATCCAGCTTTCAGGATTCCTGCAAGACGGAATATACATCTAAGAAAAGTTGTGCTGATGTTAGAAATTTTTGATTTAGTTTCAGGATTGATGGAAATCTCAGGGTGATGGCGATTGAAGTGGTGTGAAACCACCTTCATCACTGCACCCTTTGTTTCATTAAGAAACTAAATTAATATCTACTAGTAGAGTGGAGATGGACTCTCCGAGACAGGATAATTAATATAGACTTAGCATCATGTAGCATCTTATCCTAGCTATCTTTGTTGTGTACGGGGAATGGGTTAACCTATTGTTTGTTGGTGCTTGGCACTTGGTTCAATGAACATACTTACTGTACCGACAGATATATTGTTGTTTTTCTTTCTTCTGACAAAGGTTCATTGTAAGTCGCTTCGGATGAAAACGTCTGCTTAACACCCTAAATGTAAATGTAGATTTAAGACGGTAGAGATGGACTCTCCCACACAGCTCCACAAAAGTGACCAACAGTGGAATGAGTTTAATTTCCAGAAAGATCATAACCATATTTTTGGCAGAATTCTGACCTGTCAATTGAGATTAGGTGTGTGTGTCTCTGTGTGGGTCTGTGTGTGTGTGTCCCATAAGACAATGGATGAAGCCTTTTCAATAGTCGATTGAATGTGTCAGGACAGCTGCTCGGAATCATTTATGTGCTAAAGGCATTCGGTCTCCGTGGGAGTTCCTGGGAAGGGTAGGCCGACGTCTCCTCTCAGTCGAGAAATCAAGAAGGTTGGTTTGGAAGCTATAATCGTGTTCCTAAATCCTGGTGAAATGAAATCCGTCATGCCTGAAGAGAATTTCTGCATAAGGGTAACAGTAGGTGCAAAGAAAGTGTTTTTTTAACAAGTTATCATTTATGTATATTTTTAATAAAGGCAATAACATACGTCCATATTTTGGTAGCACACAATTCAAGTTATTTTTTCCTTTCCATTTTACTGCGGTGCCTCAGAAACAAATCACACATGTAGCCGAACAATCTTCCCTAGAAAAGAAAACCTTTAAGAGTAGCTTAAATAAAAATACAGTACAAAAATACGTTGGGCCGCCGGCCCTTTAAGCAGGCGACGGCCTCTCTGGAAAAAGTTCTGGAAAGGACAGTGGCACAGTATTGCTAGGTTGTTGAGTACAAATAAAATAAAAAAACATGTTCCTTTGCATGTGTAAGAATACATATATATATTTATATATTTATACATCAATATATATATATATATGCTCTGGACAAGTGTTTTAAAAAACGTTTACATTCAGAAGTTGTTCTCCCTAGCCAGAAGGCACTAAATTCCAGACTTGTGTCAAGCAGTAAAATGCAGAGAACCTACTTTCCTCTTTTATAAATGGCTTCCTTAAATCACAAACAACAGATGAGCGACGCGATGCACGACCCAACCAGCGCCCTCAGCTTTGGTCAGAGTGTGTTTACGTCCGACTCAGGCAGCCCTGTCCGACGTGTGATCTGTGGTCAGAACGTTCCTGAAGTCTCTCTGGATCAAACACAAACCAGAAGGTTTGACAGCGCCAGTGATCCTCAGGACTGAACCTATTCTCCAGGGAGACGGGAGGCAATGGCGGCTCCGCCGTCTGCGTGGGGGTCCCTGACGGAGCTACACCACGCTCCCTCCAGGCGGCGCTGTGTTGTCGCTGACAGACAGGGGGCGCTACTGCACCAGGCCTGCGTCTTTGGCCATGGCGTAGAACACGCCCTTCTGGGACAGCAGCTGGCTGGGGGTGTCGAACTCAGAGATCTCTCCCTTGTCCAGAACCAGCACTCTGGGGAGAGGGAGAGAGGGAAGGGAGAGGGAGAGGGAGAGGGGGAGAGAGGGGGAAAGGGAGAGGGAGAGGGGAAGAGAGAGGGAGAGGGAGAGGGGGAGAGAGGGGGAAAGGGAGAGGGAGAGGGGAAGAGAGAGGGAATGGGAAGGGAGAGGGAGAGGGAGAGAGGGAGAGAGGGGGAAAGGGAGAGGGAGACGGAGACGGAGACGGAGACGGAGAGGGAGAGGGAGAGGGAGAGGGGAAGAGAGAGGGAAAGGGAGTGCGAAGGGAGAGGGAGAGGGAGAGAGGGAGAGAAGAAGAGTTGGATGGAGAGGGAGAGGAAGAGGGATGGAGAGGGGAGAGGGAAGGGAGAAGCGAGATGGAGACAGGGAAGAGAATGGGAGAGGGAGAGTGGAAGGGAGAGGGAGAGTGGAAGGGAGAGGGAGAGTGGAAGGGAGAGGGAGAGTGGAAGGGAGAGTGGAAGGGAGAGGGAGAGTGGAAGGGAGAGGGAGAGTGGAAGGGAGAGGGAGAGGGGAAGAATAAAAAGCGAGTGTGAGTAAGTTAGCCAGCACAGCCTGAGCGGCCCCTTTCAAAATAAGGGCGTAAGAAATACATTGAAAAAAAAAAAGTGCTTCGGTTTGAAATAAAATTGCAAGTCTCATTAAAAAAATAATAGTGGGGTACTGTTGGGTTCCGACCCCTAGAGCCTGGTGTTCCCCCGTGGGCGGCGGGGTCTACCTGGTGTAGTCCATGATGGTGTTGAGTCGGTGGGCGATGGTGAACACGGTGCAGTCCTCGAACTGCGTCCTGATGGTAGACTGGATGAGGTCGTCCGTCTCCAGGTCGATGGCGGCCGTGGCCTCGTCCAGGATCAGGATCCTCGTCTTCCTCAGCAGCGCGCGCGCCAGACACACCAGCTGCCTCTGGCCCACGCTGCACACACACACACACACACACACACACACACACACACACACACACACACACACACACACACACACACACACACACAGACACACACGTTCACACATACACGCACACACACACACACACACAGACATAGACATACACACACAGGCACGCAGACACGTGTAAAGACATACTCACACAGACCAACATGCACACATATAAACAGACACAGAGACGCACACACAGACAAACACACAGAACCTTTGGATTATTCATCTTCTTTACATATGACATTACAGCAGACAGTAGACGGTCGAGTCCAATGTAACTATCGCAATGAGCCTAATGCAACAAAAACAGGAACAGAAGATCCAGTACCTCTACCTCACAACAGAACCCTTTTATAACCCCTATGTTCTCCTCTTTGTCGCATGAGCTTCAGAGCACGATGAGTGTTAAAAGTTTTAAGGCCCGATTATGGTTCCACATCGACGCAACGCAAGGACTACGCAGTCGTGAACCTGTTTTGGTTCTGCATCGGGTTTTAGTGAGTGGACCAATCACAGCCCTTGCGCCTCGCAAAAAAGGTTACAATTTTGGCGAGGCGCACGTCATGGCCTTGCGGTGGACACAAGGAGGGTCCGCAAGGACGTATGGGGTCTGTAAACGCCCTCGCGTTGCGGGAACGTGGAACCATAATCCGCCCATAGAGTGGGGATGATCCCCGGACCAGAAGCCCTGCGGTGGGGGTATTACCTGAGGTTCTCGCCCCCCTCAGCACACTCCATCTCCAGCTTGGCCGGCGCGTTGGTCACGAACTTGTGGAGATGGGAATGTTCCAGAGCCTTCCAGAGGTCCTCGTCGCTGTACGAGTCGAAGGGGTCAAGGTTCATCCTCAGGGTCCCCGAGAACAGAACCGGTTCCTGGAGGTCAACAAAGCGGTCAACTGAAAAATCCTTCACACTTTTTACGTCACAAAAGAAAACCCCTGTCAAGTTACAGGGACCGAATACAACCTTTGACAGGATTTTATATTTTCTAATTCATAGAAGGTTATATTGTTATACATAAAGAAGTAAAGTCAAACTAAACAAAATGCAATTAGAAGAATGTATTTTTCCTTTTTCTTCAACGATGCGTATGAAAAACCTCTTGAAATTGTATTTAGTATTTCTTTATCATTTACACTTGTTAGTGCTTGACACCTGGTTATATGAACATCCTTACTGTACCGACAGAGATATAGTGTTGTTTCTCTTTCCTCTGACAAATGTACTTATTGTGTACGTCGCTTTGGTTGAAAGCGTCTGCTAAATTCCCTCAATGAATATCGTCACCACCAAGTAATGGCCTTAGTCATATTTTCAAGTTGTTCAAAAAACAGAAAAAACTGAACAGAGTTATGGCAATAACTTCACTAGCTTGGTAGACTTTCTTTATTTTGGAAGCGGCCGCCATCTTGAAACGCTTATGAAATTGCCTAAGTCACTCCGTCTAGTGACTTAGGCCAAATAAATTGGCCTAATTCACACTATTGACATGGGCGATTACACTAAAAGGGTAGAATCACAGGATCTGTTCAACTGAGGATGTTGGGGATTATACCAGAGGTGGCAAGTATCCCAAAGAGCTGATTAAGGCAATAAAAAAACATTTTTGGCAAAAAAGTGACTTAGGCCATTACTTTTAGAGGGTGATGATATGTTAACGTCAATATAAACGTTAATGTTAAAGTTAATGTTAACGTTCGTGTCTAGATAGGGATCATACCTGGGGGATGATGGTGAGTTTGGAGCGTAGGTCGTGGAGGCCGATCTCGGAGATCTTCACTCCGTCGATGGTGATCTCCCCGCCCGCCGCCTCCAGCAGCCGGAAGAGGCACAGCGTCATGGAGGACTTCCCCGCGCCGGTCCGGCCCACGATCCCCACCTGTCACACACACACACACACACACACACACACACACACACGCACACACACAGACACGCGCACACAACCATCGACACATACAGACACACACAACCGCACACAGACACGCACACACACTCTAATGAGGTTGACAGATGTGTGGGGGTGACTTGGTTGTGAGTTTAACCCCCTGCTTGAGGACCAGACACTCAGGGGATGAAGCCCTTTGATAGACACTTCCACGCATCTTAATCCGTTTGTGCACGCCTAATATTATACACTGTGGACGTTGAGGTGATATATTATAAGCAGGAGGGCAGGTTCCCATTGGCAAAGGAGGAGGAGGATGATCCTTACTGTGGCTAACTACGTTACCAGAACATTACCGGACACTAAAGACCTTTCAGAAGGAGCTTCTGAAATCAAGACACTTGTTTCCTGTATGTTGTTATGTCTGTGCAAGCCTTAATAACAATGGCTGCTTTTACTGTTCAACAGTACATTATCTATTCAGCAATATATATTCTGCATTCAACAGATGTTTTTACCTAAAGCCACTGACACTGAATCCAAAAACAGGTCAATAGAGGAGCAGCATTAAGATTCATAGGAGGTTCAAAACACAGAGCAGAAAAAATACAGAAAGAAACCAAGCCATAAGGTTCTCGGAAAAAATTGACAGCCTTGTCCTCGTAAATGATGATAATAAATAATCTTGAATCTTGAATATTATTTTGGCAGATAATGTGATTCACAGATGGTGTATAAGGAGTCATTTGATCATTTTGATTAAATTATTTTACAGAAATATTGCCTCCTGCTCCTTTAAAAAGCATGAAGGAGCAAGACAGTACAGAGACAGGTGATTAAGGAGGAGGTAGGGGTTAGACAGTACAGAGAAAGGTCATTAAGGGGCAGGTAGGGGTTGGACAGTATAGAGACAGGTCATTAAGGAGGAGGTAGGGGTTAGACAGTACAGAGACAGGTCATTAAGGAGGAGGTAGGGGTTAGAAAGTACAGAGAAAGGTCATTAAGGGGCAGGTAGGGGTTAGACAGTACAGAGAAAGGTCATTAAGGGGTAGGAAGGGGTTAGACAGTACAGAGACAGGTCATTAAGGAGCAGGTAGGGGTTAGACAGTACAGAGACAGGTCATTAAGTAGGAGGTAGGGGTTAGACAGTACAGAGACATGTCATTAAGGAGCAGGTAGAGATTAAACAGTACAGAGACAGGTCATTAAGGAGCAGGTAGGGGTTAGACAGTACAGAGACAGGTCTTTAAGGAGCAGGTAGGGGTTAGACAGTAAGACAGGTCACTAAGGAGCAGGTAGGGGTTAGACAGTAAGACAGGTCACTAAGGAGCAGGTAGGGGTTAGACAGGAAGACAGGTCACTAAGGAGCAGGTAGGGGTTAGACAGGAAGACAGGTCACAAAGGAGAAGGTAGGGGTTAGACAGTAAGACAGGTCACTAAGGAGCAGGTAGGGGTTAGACAGTAAGACAGGTCACTAAGGAGCAGGTAGGGGTTAGACAGGAAGACAGGGTCAAGGAGGCTGCAGACACTGGGCATTGAGCCCAGTGCCTTTGGGCGGGGATTCGACCACCATTGTGGTGTCAGTGGACCAGTGGCGGGCCTCACCTTCTCGCCGCCCTGGACGCTCAGCGTGAGGTTCTTCAGCACCAGGTCCAGACCCTCGCGGTACCGGACGCTGTAGTCCCGGAACTCCACGTTGCCCTGCGGCGGCCAATCTGAGGGTGGCCGCTTGTCCTCCACCACCCAGGGCGCCTACGGGGTCCAGGGAGGGAGGGAGGGAGGGAGGGAGGGAGTGAGTGAGTGAGTGAGTGAGTGAGTGAGTGAGTGAGTGAGGGAGGGAGGGAGTGAGTGAGTGAGTGAGTGAGTGAGTGAGTGAGTGAGTGAGTGAGTGAGTGAGTGAGTGAGTGAGTGAGTGAGCGAGCGAGCGAGCGAGTGAGTGAGTGTGTGTGAGGAATTGAGTGAGTGAGTGTGATATAAATATATACATATAAATATATCTATATGATATACATGTATGAGTTGTAGTCCTTCTGGTGTTAAAACGCTGAGTCTACAGTACAAAGGCCTCATTTCCTCTCTGCAGTACAAGGGCCCCACACAGAGAGCAAGAGGCATTATAACCTTTATGATCTGGTAATACTTTAGGACCGCTGTGTGTTCTGTTATGAGCTGGCAGCTCTGCTGCTGTTGTTGTTTTTGAGCTCTGTTATTCTGGCAAAGCACATTCTCCTCCTGAACACAAACAACAACAGATGCTGTGCACACACGCATGCGCGCACACATGCACACACACTGCGTCAGCAGAAGGCCTTGTACCTCAGTCTTGGTCTCGGAGTACTCCTTGACACGCTCCACGGCCACGATGTTGCTCTCCAGGTCGGACGTCATGCGCACCATCCAGTTCAGCGTCATGGTCACCTTCACAATAAGAGCGTAACGCGTTGGTCACCTTCACAATAAGAGCGTAACATGTTGGTCGCCTTCATAATAAGAGGGACACGTTGGTCGCCTTCACAATAAGAGCGGGACACGTTGGTCACCTTCACAGTAAAAGAGGGACTCGTTGGTCACCTTCACAATAAGGGCGGAAAATGTTTGTCGTCTTCACAATAAGAGCGGGACACGTTGGTCGCCTTCACAATAAAAGGCCCATATTTACAATGCTCGCCTTTTAAAAGGAGAGGGACCGAGGTTGTACTTCAGGGAACTTTATGCAAATTAGCCTGTCTTGCAGCGAGCGTTGGGCCCTGTGATTGGACGATCGACGTTCAGTGGGTGCAGTCCCCAGAGGGTGCGAGTCGCGGTGGTGTTCATACCTGCAGGGCGTAGGACACCGAGAGCCCCACCAGGCCCGGGTTCAGCTTCTCCTTCCCGATGACGGCGAAGAGCGCGGCGAACAGCACGATGCAGTTCCCGATGAACTCGATGCGGACGCCCAGCCACCTGGGGACAGACGGACGGTGAGAACACGGCTGCAGGGTCTGGATGAGCACAGGTTCAAATGCCTGTGCTGCCTTATGTGTGCCAAGTCAGACTGTCTAGACACTGATTCTAAGGGAATGTCTTATGAAAGTAGTCCGAGAGTGAGTGAGTGAGTGAGTGAGTGAGTGAGTGAGTGAGTGAGTGAGTGAGTGAGTGAGTGAGTGAGTGAGTGAGTGAGTGAGTGAGTGAGTGAGTGAGTTGGTGAGTGAGTGAGTGAGTGAGAGTGAGAGAGTGAGTGAGTGAGAGGGAATGAGTGAGTGAGAGAGATAGGTTGTTCAGCTCAACTGGTAAAGAATGCTCCTAACACAACCCATATTAGTTTGAGGCTTCAAGAATAGATTTAAAGATAGATGTATAGATATATAAACCTATCTAGAGGTGTAGGAAAGTGTCTAAATATCTCTATTTCTAAATAAAAACCATGAATAGATATATATATATAGATACAGATAAGTGTCTAAATATCTCTTTTTTTTAATAATAGGTAGTGACTCTTCTGGTTGTCGTCCACCTCATGCATAGATATATATTATGTATAGATCTATATTATGTATGGATCTTTATTTGATCTCTCACCTGTTGGCCACGATGCCGGGGTAGTAGCTCTTCTGGTTGTCGTCCACGCGCGTGTCGCTCATGTGTACGAAGGCGCTGTCCTTGCCGTAGGCGCGGATGACGCTGGCGCCCGTGATGGTCTCCGAGAAGTGGGAGTAGATGGGCGAGCGGCTCACCGACTCAAGCCGCTTCAGCTGGCGCGACGTGGCCACGTAGAACCTCTAGGGGGCGTCACCGAGCAGGAGGAGCAGGAGGGGGTCGACGAGGGGGCGGGCGAGTGTGATTGGACGAGAGGCGGGGACAGACACAGCGTTAGGGCAGACTGTAACGCGGGTAGAGCTGTACGTTTTGAATTGGATGGAAACTGAAATGTTGATGCTTGCTTTCACACACACACACACACACACACACACACACACACACACACACACACACACACGCACGCACGCACGCACGCACGCACGCATACGCACATAGACAGCTACACATTGAGACAAAACAACTGGACGGACGCACATAGACACATGCACACATGCAAACATGTGCACATGCACAGCGGCGAGGCCAATGTTGAAACAAACACCTGAAGCCTCAACAGACGCCATAGCAGCGCTGCCATCAAACAACACCAGGAGTGTTTTGGAGACAGGGACTATGATCGAGATAGAGAGTCTTCATATCATAGCCTGATCATACTCAGTATGAGATACTTATACCATTCTCAGGGGTATCATTTTTAACCTGTGGGAGTCAAAATGATAACACATAACTATATTGTGCATCAATATATTCAGTGCTTGCATAGTTTTGTAATCCATGGCAAGATGAAGAAGAAAGCCTCAGGTGTTTTTTAAACGTATAAACCAGCCTTGATTATTACGCCGCCTTGTCATAATGTCATAATGGTGTCAGAATGGTCGGGCATAATGGTCGGGCTGTCTCATAATGGTGTCATAATGGTCGGGCATAATGGTCTCATAACGGTGTCATAATGGTCGGGCTGTCTCATAACGGTGTCATAATGGTCGGGCATAATGGTCTCATAACGGTGTCATAATGGTCGGGCTGTCTCATAACGGTGTCATAATGGTCGGGCTGTCTCATAACGGTGTCATAATGGTCGGGCTGTCTCATAACGGTGTCATAATGGTCCGGCTGTCTCATAACGGTGTCATAATGGTCTCATAACGGTGACATAATGGTCGGGCTGTCTCATAACGGTGTCATAATGGTCGTGCTGTCTCATAACGGTGTCATAATGGTCGGGCTGTCTCATAACGGCGTCATAATGGTCGCGCTGTCATTATGGTGCAGCCCGACCATAACCCCACAAACCCAACAGTAGGCAGGAAGCCCCTGGCCCCAGGCTCAGGGGCCCGGGCTCAGGGCCCCCCCGCTGGGGACCCAGGAGACGGGGGAGCTCAGAGGATGTTACACATGCACACAAAGCTCGGAAAGGCGGGAGGGAGAGATGAGATCAGAGCGTGTGATTGGTTGAGGCGGATGGCGTGTGTTGTGTGTGGGATATGGCGCCCGGGTTAGTTAGAAAAAGGACGGCGCACGTGAACGTACGCACACACACGCACACACAAAAGGTGTTAAGAATTTATCACAAACACAGGATGAAGATAGGTTTTGCACCTGTACTGATTTGTCTCGGGGGGCGAGCGGCTGTTAGTTATTTATCATGCAAACTACGCCACCTTGAGGACAGATGGAGAACCGGTGTTTGTGCTTTTCTGTCTTTCTCTGAGGAGGCTCAGGATGCGTTGAGTGATCACGGAGCCCGACTCCTGTACTCAGTTTGGGGTCTTCCTCCTCCACGGTTTAATGTTGGATCAGCAGATGTTGAACATCGTGTCAGCTTTGACTTCCAAATTGTGTTGCAGGCCCCAGAAACCAAACATCAGCCAGGCTCCTAAATAATCCAACCGAGGTGAGTGAACGTCTAGCAGACGTCGACTGTTAATAGGCACACATCCACGGGAAACCCTCGATCAACACTAGCTACCACCGCTGAACGGCTGTTCCCTTGACGACCACACGGAAACCAGGGAGGGGGGAGAGTCTGTTTCAATATATTTATCAATATACCTGCATGTGTTAAATAATGTGTACTCTGGGTAGGGCTCTTAAAGGAACAACCGTCCATACAGGCCACTAAATAATGTCCCGCCTACTATCGTCACAGGCCCGTCGCGTCCTGGCTAACGTTGCGCTAAAGTCGCGCTAACGTCTCGCTAACATCGCGCTAACGTCGCGCTAACGTCTCGCTAACGTCTCGCTAACCACGCACACACAGCGGAACAAATCTATAGTAGAACCAAACCGGACAACAGACTACCGCCAGCCATCCACAGAGCTCTCAGACGACGTTCGGACAGGCAGGGGGGCGCGGGGCGGTCTCCTTGTTTACCTGGACCCACCAATAGAAGAGCAGCAGGGGCGCCACCCCCACCATGAATATGGGCGTGAGCACCGAGCACACCAGCAGCACGTTGAGCGTGAACCAGAAGGTGCGCATCCATATGTCTATGTTGTCGGGGATGGCCGTGTCTATGGTGTCCACGTCCTTGCTGAAGCGGTTGAGGATGCGGCCGGTGGGCGTGCGCTCGAAGAAGCCCTGGGGGGCGCGTAGCACGCGCCGCAGCATGGCCTCGTGGGTTAGCTGCGCCGCACGCAGCATGCAGTACGCCTTGCCCAGCAGGGAGTTCACCATCAACAACACACCTGGAGAAGGAGGAGCGGGAGGAGGAGGAGGAGCAGGAGGAGGATGATGATGATGAGGAGGAGCAGCGGGAGGATGATGATGATGATGATGAGGAGCAGAAGGTAGAGGAGGAGGAGGATGAGGAGGTGGAGGAGGAGGAGGAGGAGGTGGAGGTGGAGGAGAAGCAGAAGGTAGAGGAGGAGCAGGATGAGGAGGAGCAGGAGGAGCCGGAGGAGCAGGAGAAGGAGCGGGAGGAGGAGGAGGAGGGGGGGAGGAGGGGGAGGAGGAGGAGCGGGAGGAGGAGCGGGAGGAGGAGGAGGAGGGGGGGAGGAGGGGGAGGAGGAGGAGGGGGAGGAGGAGGAGGAGCGGGAGGAGGAGCGGGAGGAGGAGGAGGAGGGGGGGAGGAGGGGGAGGAGGAGGAGCGGGAGGAGGAGGAGGAGGGGGGGAGGAGGGGGAGGAGGAGGAGCGGGAGGAGGAGGAGGAGCGGGAGGAGGAGCGGGAGGAGGAGCGGGAGGAGGAGGAGGATGAGGGGGAGGATGACGATGATGATGATGATGATGATGATGATGATGATGATGATGATGATGATGATGAAAATGAGGTGGAGGTGGAGGTTCAAGGTGAGGGGAAGGAGGAGGTGATATGGGGGAGTGTGAGGAGGAGGGAGGAGGGTGATGGTTAGGTAAAGGGTAAGGAGGAGAGTAAGGAGGAGCGGGGGGGGGTGAGGAGGAGCAGGGGGGTATTGAGGCGAGGAGAAGGTGAGAAGTGATTAGGAAGGGGGAGTGCGAGGAGGAGGATTGCGTAGGGTGAAAGGAGGAGGAGTGAGGAGGAGGAGAAAGGTGGGTGGGGGTTAAAGGTATGCTTTAAGGAGAACACCCAGCTTATGCAGGCAGAAAAGCACAGGTTTGATCAGCCGCTGCATCCACATGCATGCCCAGGCGAGAGCGCACTTCCACTGCTCTGACACTAGAGGGGAGCAGAGCTACTCTGAGGAGGCGTTCTTCACTCACCACTACTCACTACTACCGACACCTTCCCGTTCCCGTTCCTCCAGAGATCTCTGGGAAGGATGAGAGGCGCAGGCACTCGGCTGCGATCCAGAAGACAACAAATCCACAACAACAACACCGCCCAGACCCTAACCTGTGCACCATCACACCCCAATGGGCGACCGAGTCCTGGCCAACGAGAACGCGACTTTTGCAGCAAAGGAGTGAACTCCACACGGATCATTGTCATCCGTAGGGAGGAGCAGGAGAGCCCTAGCCCTCACACACGCTGCGGTCAGATGTGTGTGCGCATATCAGCGGTGAAGAAAGTGTGTGCGTGTGTGTGTGCGTGAGAGAGGGAAGACACTGGTTCACCAGAGACAGCCAAGGAGGGATGCTCACATTCAACAGGTGAACGGAGGAAGAGAGAGAGGAGGTGGGCGAGGGACTGACAAGCATTCCGGCCACTCCAGGCAGTGGAATCAGGAAAACCACGGAGGACAGATACAAAACACACACACACGCACACAAACACACACACCGGCATGCACACGGACACACACTCCTCCGAGCAGTGCCCGGACACCGCCCTACCCTGGTGGGAGAGCGCGCGGGGGTGTGGGGGTGGGGGGGTACCTGGACAAAGACGTAAACGAAAGCCAGCGGCACGATGACCACGGCGAAGATGGGCGTGCTGGCGACGATGACGATCATGGTGGACACGGAGGAGAACAAGGTGCCCAGGAACATGAGCACGGTGGAGGGCAGCACCTCGTCGATGATGTAAATGTCCTTGGAGAAGCGGTTGATCAAGCGGCCGAGCGGCGTGGTGTCAAAGAACGCCTGGGGCGTGTGAAACTTGTTGTTCAGCAGGTTATAGTGCAGCTTCTTGGCCGCCCCGATGTTGCCCACGGCCAGGGTGAAGGAGGAGACCATGACAAGGAGACCTAAGGGGGACAGGGAGGAGCAGTTTGGGGAACGGGACAAGAGGATATGGGCGCCGTTTTCAGCCGCCAGGTCGTAGCGGGAGCACTTTCCCCGACGGGGGGGGGGGGGGGGGGGGTGCTGTGGCTGTCAGAGGAACACTGCGACAGTTTTCTGCATGCGCTTATAATCGACAGAGAGAGGAGGACAGAGTCAGTTCCTGCTCATCCATCAGGAACATCCCTCAGTTTTCCAGCGGGCTTCGAACTGATGGACGCAAACGGTGACTGCCTCCCGGCGAAAGCAGCTTCAATCGGTTAATAGAGAACTGCTCCAGACTGTACGATTAGAAGGGTGAATGGACAACACAGTGATAACTTATGTGGAGCACATCCATAGTAAGCGTTCTGTGCTACACCTGCATCTGCTGTTCTCACTCCTGTGCCTGCTCTATACAGCAGGTGTTTCCTCTGTTAAACCTTCATTGCACTGCTGCGAGGCCGTTCAGTCCAGGCTCCATGTGACGGTGAGCTAGCAACGGTAGTTGCTAGCTCCCCGTCACATGGAGCCCGGACGATCACCTCATACGATTTGGTTCACACAACAAGAAGATGTGTTTACAACCTTCCGCTGTGGAAGGGTTAGCATTTCAGTTGCAGCCCCTGATTGCCAAAACATCTGAAAGGCATGCAGGAAATCAGACGCAGAAAACTCTGCTGGAGCTGCATGGTATAAACCAGTAATGGTTTTGCGTAAAACGACTAAGGAACAAGGTCAACTCTGTACTCAACTCCGTCTTCAGCAAGTCTCCAGGGAAAGTCTCAAGGGAGAGACTCCAACCAGATTCTCCAGGGAGACTCCAACCAGAGTCACCAATCAGAGTCTCCCGGGGAGTCTCCAACCAGAGTCTCCAGGAAGTCTCCAACCAGAGTCTCCAGGGAGAGTCTCCAGAGCGAATCTCACCTTGGGCAATGCCCAGCGAGGCGTACACCCCCAGCCTCATGTTGACCTCGTCCCTGGTCTGGTTGGCGCTGGCGTCCTTGGTCCAGTCGCTGAGCCAGACGTTGGCGCCGATGGCGGCGGCGTTCTGGCAGCCGTAGAGAAGGCAGATGATGACGGAGAGCACCAAGCCCACCGCCTTGGCGTAGTCCATGAACACCTTCATCTTCACCTACAGGGACCAAGTGGGAATGAAGGGTGTTATGTTTGTTGTATAATACTGTATAAGGACAACTTGAAAAGGCTTAGTTGTGGTTCCACTTTGACGCAACGCAAGGGGGTTTACGGACCCGTCACGTCCTTGTGGACCCTCCTTGTGTCCACCACAAGGGCCTGACGTGTGCGCCTCCCTAAAAAATGTCAACCTTGC
>NC_044065.1:5791798-5801798 GCF_902167405.1 Gadus morhua | reverse complement strand
CGTACGCCACCGAGCCCTGGGGGGTGGAGAGGCGGAGAGAAGCAGCGGAATTTAACGATTCTGCAGCAGAGCTTGTTACATATTTATAGCGACTTACAATAAGCGACTTACAATAAGTACATTTTTCAGAAGAAAGTGAAACAACAATAAGGTAAGAACGGTAAGGATGTTCATAGAACCAAGTACCAAGCACTAACCATCACTAGGTTAACCCATGCCCTGCATACAGCAGTGTAAGCTAGCTAATGCAGAGGCTACACATTATACTATGAATAAATACAACATACAGTAAGTGCATCACTTAAGTACCAGGACGTGCAATAGTGGGAGGGCGGGACTGGATGGCTATGCAGAGTCTAGGTGAACTCTGAACAGGTGAGTTTTGATGAACACGTTAGACTACCGTTGCGATCCAAAACCTGTTCTCTATAGTAGTCGGAACTGCCTGACGTTGTCACACAATCGGGACGGGCCACACATGTTTCCATGTAGCGGTCAGCTCCATTTACACGGCCCAGACGTCTAACGGTTCTCAAATGGGGGTGACTTTGGAGTACTGCAGGGGGTACTCAGAATAAAAAATAAAAAAATAAATATATACCAACAGATTATTATTTTTCTTTTACTTTTTCTCAGAAAAATATGTTGTGCCGGTGAAGGGGGTGCTCAGCTGAAGGAATATCTTAGAAGGGGTACACTAGTAGAACAAGTTTGGGAACCACTGGTCTAACGTGTTCATAACATGCTGCTTTGTACACAATATTCTCTACCACAGGACAAAAGCGATCTGTTGAATGGCAGCCGATGGAAGCGTGTTGCATGAGGTCAGTGCAGCTCTGCTGGTCCTTACCCGCACGGCCACGTCACCCTCGATCTTCTCCATCTCCCCCAGCAGGGCGGAGATCAGGGAGGACTTGCCGCAGCCCACTTGGCCGACCACAGCCACCAGGGAGCCCTGGGGCACCAGCATGTTGATGCTGGGACACACAGAAGGACGTTCACATCCAGCAGGGGCAGACGATTTAACCAAAGCGACTCACAATAAGTACATTTGTCTGTGTACTATGCAGTGTGGGCTATTGTGTTCCCGAAGGGAGTGTTGTGCTCTGTGTGGGTGCTGTCTGGAGTTGAGGACGTACTTGTGGAGGGCGGGGGGGTCCTGCTTGGTCCAGGTGAATTTGCCGTTGATGACAGTCACAGAATGTTCTTTGAAGGCAGAATGGAAAGAAGGACAGATGAATGGAGTGAATGAAAAGATTGATGATTGGTGATTGCGGCTGGATTGCGTCTTTCCAGGAGTGGGTTTGAGTCGTGTCCTGGCTTACCGCTGGCGGCGCTGTTCTTCTGCACGGCCTCTGGGTCCAACTCGCTGTGGCTCAGGAAGTCCTGGATGCGTTTGAGGGACACACTGGCCTGAGGAGGGCAGGGGGGGGGAGAGAGACAGGGTCATGTTACTGACAGAGAGAGAGAGAGAGAGAGAGAGAGAGAGAGAGAGAGAGAGAGAGAGAGAGAGAGAGAGAGAGAGAGAGAGACAGAGAGACAGACAGACAGACAGACAGACAGACAGACAGACAGACAGACAGACAGACACAGACAGACTACCTGTATGATGCTGCTGATGACCTGGGGCAGCATGTTGAGGGGGAAGCGGAGGATGTTGAAGAGCGACAGCGACACGAAGGCCTTCTCCGCGTCCAGAACATTATTCTCGTCCACCTTCACGTACACGGCGAACGTCGTGAGCGCCACCTGTCAGACCACAGAGACGCAGGACCGCGGTCAGACGGCCAGCGGCCACACGCACGGGAGAACTCTGCTCAGGCATCTCCGCAAAGGAACGCTCAGCAGGACAGATGGGAACGTGTGTACTCCCATCTCCCAGGATTGACCCAACATGGATCTGGGATCATTATGAGCTGACCTTCTCGATGGGCTAATTGCTCGTTCAGAATCATGAGTGTTTGCTTCAGTCTTTCACGAGACAAAGGGAAAGAAAAACTGGTGGACACTGCATCTATACTGAACACTAAGGTAACGCCGAGTGGTAGAGGAAGCCCTACTCAATACTGGCTTCATGGCTGCGGTTGGACAGGGGTTTCTCATTTCCTTGTATTAGTTAATTTTTGGGACATTTTGCAGACGCTGTATTCTAAAGCGACTTACAACCATTCGTGACAATAACGACGGCGGAGTCAACCACGCAAGGCGACAGCCAGCTCGTCAGGAGCCGTCAGGGTGAGGCGTCTTCTTCCTCGGGAACATCTCGATCAAACTAACAACCTTCCGGTTACAAGGCAAGACCAGTACTCTGACCTCTAACTAGTCCCCCAGGAGACTCACCAGGAAGGGTGGTTGGTCCAGGCCATTAACTAGTCCTTCAGGAGACTAGCTCTCTGACCACTCACTAGTCCGGACCAGTACTCACCAGGAAGGGGGGCGCTGGTCCAGGCCATGTTGGAGACCAGCTCTCTGACCACTAACCAGTCCTGCCCAGTCCAGACCAGTACTCACCAGGAAGGGGGCGCTGGTCCAGGCCATGGTGGACAGGGCCCCGAGGTAGGCCGTGCGACGTAGTACGTCCAGCTCCTTCTGCCGGATGGCGAGGACCTTCTCCTGGAAGGAGCCCTCCCACGCGTACAGCTTCAGCACCTTGATGCCGTTAAGGATCTCGCTCATCAGCTTGATGCGGGCGTCCTTGTGCTGCATCTGTTGCACCTGAGAGAGAAAGAGAGAGACCGGGGTGAGACGGCCGTGCAACATGAGGCGTGTGTGTGTCTGTGTGTGTGTGTGTGTGAGAGCAAATTGCACAAATTCGTTAGAAAATAAACCCGGCAACACAACCCTTAAGAATCATTATATAAGGTCATATCATTTATTCGTCAAATTTTACATGAAGAGTTCATCATGTATATTTATAAAACGGAGAGAAAGAGAAAGACAGAGAGACAGAGAGAGAGACAGAGAGAGTTAGAGAGAGACAGAGACAGAGACAGAGAGAGAGAGAGAGAGAGGGAACAGAGCCTAGGAACAGATGGCTGTGCAACATGAGGCATTTGTTTTTTGTGTTATTAAACCTTTATTTTACCAGGCAAGTCCCATTCAGACGACAAGACCTCTTCTTCGAGGGATCCCTAGCCCAGATGCAGTTTCACAACAACATACAACAAACACTAAAAGTACTTCAATCAAACCCTTTGGTAGTAGGTCTCAGAATCATGTACCTAACAGACGGTTGATGCAGGGTGAGACGGCAGTGCAACATGACGCACGACTGAGGTCTCACAATTAGATTTGCCTCACAACATTTCACTACATTTTTCAATAATGAATTGGTTCAGATCCTTTAGCTGCATGTGTGTCTGTAAGATGTACCACTCTGCAGGGGCTGAAAACATAAAAGCATGCTTGCCAAATCCAGTGCGTGACCTAGGGTCTGATAGGAGGATAGTGTTGTTTGAACACAAACCATAATTGCTAGTCCATTGTGAGATACTCCCACACAGGTAAGAAGGGAGCAGACCAAGGATGGACTGTTTAATAAATATGTGCCAACGAGTGAGTCTGTGCAGGGACAGTGACGGCCACTGAACTCTGGCCAATAGGGTGCAGTGTTGTGGTAACCGTCAGAGCACTGTGGTACAGCGTCCAGCCAAGGCAAGCATTGGGCAGAGGTGTGCAACAAATCACCACAGCCCAATAACGGAAGCGACGAAGCCTCAACCAATTTCTTCCTGGCAGCTTAGAAAGCGTTACTAAACTTTCTATGGAAACATTCAATTTTAAACGATTATCAATTAAATGACCATGATACTTGTACTGTGACACTACTTCCATCTAACTGTCCTGCAAGGTTAACAAGCTAGGATGATAAGTTAATGTTTTCCTGGCATTAGGAAACTAAATCTTCGTGTTGAGTGCTACAATTTTTTTTTAAAACTACCGTGACTATAGACTCTGTTACCAAAAGCAGACAGTAAATACTCAAGTGTGTGTGTACGTGCGTGCTAGCTTGCGTGCGTGCGTGTGTGTGTGTGTAAGTAAGTGAGTGAGTGAGTGAGTGATTCAGAGAGAGAACCCTGTCAGATGATGAAACATTTAGTGACCCATTTCTGGAGTGAGGCACCCCGCGGTGGCGGTTCTTGCGGTTTGGTTTCAAATCTTACAGTTCACTAATCAGAGTGGTGCACTGAGAGGTTAAGTGGTGTGCATAAAATGTCTTCTGTTGTGTGCGCATTAAAAGGATTCCTTGTCACCGTTCCATAACACACCTTCCAGGCAATTGGCAAGGAGCCCAATGGAAAACAAAGCACCCCATACGACACACAAGGGAAAACTTATGGCGCGCTTCCACCGGAGGGCGCGGGTCGGTTCGGTACGCAAAGGTGCGGCACGGAACGCTTTTCCTACACCAAAAGTGGGCGCGACCCGGGCTGAGCCGAATTGAGCCATACTCGTCTCGCTGTAGTCCTCCGTTGGGGTGCTGAGACGCCTGAAAGGTTACCGGCAAGTTCGAGCTACACACGCCTTCCATTGATTGGTCGACAGAATCGCACTTTCTTGTGACGGAGGATAACAGCAAACACATTACCCGCGAGGTACTTCTGGACAACAACGAAAGCTTTGTTTATTGAAGAATATGTCGCGCAAAAGTTTCTTGGACGTCCTACATTGTTGCGTTTTGTCAATTGTAAGCATTCTTCTTTTTCCTTGGATTTATTGGCCGGCTACAGTGTGTCGGGCTGCTATGAGGTCCCGATGCCTACGGAGCTGCCGCGGCTATCGGCTTACGGCTTAAACCCCGCCCTACCATAAGGGTACCTTCGGCGGTGGAAACGTCAGCCGTAACGGAGCAGGGATTTACCGCACCCTCACTACTCCACCAAGCCGCACCGAACCGACCCGCACCCTCTGGTGGAAGCGCGCCACTAGACACCTAGTTTACCTAGACTCTGCATAGCCTCCCCCCCCCCCCCCCATACACACTTATTGTATGTTGTACATCCTGGCTCTTAAAACTAGTACTAAGCAATGTGTAGCATCTTATCCTAGCTATCTCTGTTGCATACGGGGAATGGGTTAACCTAGCGATTGTTAGTGCTTGGCACTTTGTTCTCTGAACATCCTTACTGTTCCGACAGAGATATATTGTTTCTCTTTCTTCTTACTAATGTAATTATTGTAAGTTGCTTTGAAGAAAAGCGACTGTTAAATGCCCTCAAAATTAATGTAAAAGGAACATATCTTTTGGGTTCCTTTGACTGCTACTGTACATATCAGAGACGTGTCTGGGCAGGGAACCTTACCTGATAGGCGCGGGTCTTCACAGCGATGGCAGCGTTTAGGGGAATCAGCAGCACCATGACGGCCAGCCCCGCCAGCACAGACGGACCCAGGTTCTGCATATCGGATTACAGAGACGTTCAGACAACACATCCCAACACATGAAGGGAGACGCATCTGGAATACCGGCAGACAGGTCATGGCAGGACAGATAAATGAGTCGGATAAATGAAAGTAAATCGGAAGGTTCCCAGAGTGTTGCATCGAGGTGATGTGTAACGGAAACCGCCACAGAGTTCTGCTTCATAGCTGTGTTGTGAAATAATCAGTCTGCGAGTTGGGTTGATGAGTTGCGTTGATGAGCGGACGTTGCAATCGTTACCGCAATCTTTTCCCAACACTATGAGTCTCTTCTCTACTCTCTTCTGTTAGGAGACACCAAAGTCTGGGGGTCCCTCTTAAAGAGGGTCGCTGACCTATAGTATAGTATAGTATAGTATAGTATAGTATAGTATAGTATAGTATAGTATAGTATAGTATAGTATAGTATCTAGACGCTGGCCCCTGACCCCATCACCTGAATCTCTGACGACAGAGCATCACAGTTTTCTTGACAACGTGTTGAACGTTGAATGTCTCCGCTTTTTGCCGACAAAACACAAAAGCTAAGTAAGCTACGCTAAGCTAAGCGTGTGCTTGTGGGAGTGTGTGTTTGTGTGTCGGAGCGCGTGTGTGTGTGTGTGTGTGCGCGTGTAGGAGCGTGTGCGCGCGCGTGTCCCACCTGCCACAGGAAGTACAGCGCCAGAATGATCTGCAGGGGCGCCGACCACAGCATGTTGAGGAAGGTGGTGAGGTCCATAAAGCGCTGGGCGTCCACCGACATCAGGTTGACGATCTCCCCCACGGTCGACTTACGCTTGGCGGCGTTGGTGATCACCAGGGACTGGGGGGGTGGGGGGGGCAGGGGAGCAAACCGTTTAGCAATCACTTTTGTAGTATTGATTTATCTGTGATGACGCTGGTGACCCTGTGAACCTGTGACCCTTCGGTGAGCTGAGAGAACAAGGATTGTATGAAACAGGAGCTAAAGATGTGGGAGATGCAGAGGAAGGCCCTACTTTGGAGGTTATTCTGATTGAGTGTACTCTGTACCACTAGGCCTCCCCTTCCCCTTACCCCTCCCCCTTGTTTTGAAGGGGTAAGGGGAAGGGGTAAGGGGGAGGCGTATGGGGTAGAAATGGGATTGGGCCTCAATCTCCATCGCTACAAGGGCTGTAATATGTAATTTTGGTCGCAAAATAAATAGAGATTAATCCAGTGATATGGCGGCGGGAATGTTTTTATCACAGTGACTGCTTACGTGTCAGAGTGAATAAAGCAGTAGAACTCATCTCTTTCAGTTTCCTTTATGGCCAAAATAACGCTGTTTGTTTCATAGGGGATACCACTGAGTGAATGATCAGCAGGCAGCCTCTTAGTGATCTCGGGCCCTGGCATCTCCATCCATCCATCCATCCATCCATCCATCCATCTATTACAGGCAGAATTGTGGGGGGCGGTCTGCCCCTACCTTCCGGTAGATGGCTCCGATGATGGCGGTGCGCAGCCTCATGCCCGTGACGAAGCAGTACTGGAAGTGCTGGTGCAGGATGAGGGTCTGCAGCAGGGCTGTGAAGAACATGAGGAAGGCCAGAGCGTAGCCCCACCAGTCCGGAGCCCCCTTCTGCTTGGTGAAGGAGATCAGTAGTCTGGGGGGGGGGGGGACGCGAGCAGAGGCCGGGGTTAGAGGGGGGACGGAGGGATGGGAACAAACTCGCGCCGTTGGGCCACCCATATCAGAAGCTCTGATCGTTGTGGTTCCTGATGTTCCGCTGGATGCTCTGCCCCTATCCGCGGTCCCTTTTCAAGTTCACAGGCGTACACGCACGCACGCACGCACACACTCACACACACACTCACACACGCACACATCTTCATAGATATGAGAATGGAACTAGAAACACGCTGACTCCCTCATAGTTAGGAGTACTGAACCACAAACACGCACGCACACACACACACACACACACACACCTATCCCACTATCCTAACCTGACCTTTGCCATTATATTTATTTCAATCCTTTGTTTCTCCTTCTTGAGTGTGTCTCATCAAAGTGAATCAAACCAGACGACAAAGTAATCTGTTCAACCCATCGACTTTCATGTGCTGCCTCAGACAGAAGCAGACGAGAAACATGACACACAGATAAAAGAGGATATCCTTGATTCCAATCAGACACAGCACTTGTTTTTTTGGGCTTCCTCAAATAGTTCTCTTCTCGTCCAAAGCGAGAGAAAACCAAACTAACCAAGACTTAACACAAATAAACTGATGTGGATGGAAAAGGCCTACATGGTCACATAGAGCCTGAATTTGATCTGTCTATGAACAAACAACATAAATACAATAAAATACCTGCTTTGCATCCCCAACAGAGAGCCCATTTCAGATCAATGAAGCAGTCTTACAATGGAGCCAAGGATGATAACATGCCCCCACGCTACAGGCAAGTGAACGACTTCACGCATGGAGGAAAGTTTTGACTAATGTGGTTAGTTGCCTGAGGTCAGTGGTGTTCTTTACCAAACATAAACATAGCGACAACGTAAAGACGACTCACTTCAGGACAAACAAATTTCACATCCGCAACACATCTCATTGTAATGTTACCAAACATTCGCCCGTCTCCAGCGAACACAAGCCAGAGTCTGACTAATACTAATGCAAAACACATTCACCATGTTTACAATATTCACAAATAAACCCTGCTGATAAATGTGTAATATAAACTGTTTATTCTGTCTTTACTAATGTCCCTCTGTCTCTGTCCCTTTCTCTCTCTCCCTTTGTCCGTCTCTCTCTCTATACATATACATCTCTCTCTCTCTCTCCCTCCCTCTGTCCGTCTCTCTCTCTATACATATACCTCTCTCTCTCTCCCTCCCTCTGTCCGTCTCTCTCTCTATACATATACCTCTCTCTCTCTCTCTCTCTCTCTCTCTCTCTCTCTCTCTCTCTCTCTCTCTCTCTCTCTCTCTCTCTCTCTCTCTCTCTCTCTCTCTCTCTCTCTCTCTCTCTCTCTCTCTCTCCTCCTCCCCCCCCTCCCTCCCTCCCTCCCTCCCTCCCCCTCTCTCTCTCTCTACCTGAGCAGCTGGGGGCTGACGAAGCTGATGAGGTCCTGCAGCAGCTTGTAGGCGGAGCCGATGAGGAAGAAGGGTCCGAAGGCTCGAATCAGGGCCCAGAGGAATGAGGGCTGGCGGGGGGCGGCGCGGCCCTCCGACAGCAGCACCTCCGTCTCCTCCGGCCCGTTCTCCACCGCGCCCGCCGCGCCCGCCGTCACGTGGTTGGTGGCGCCACCTGGAGGCGCCTTGGAGAACACTGCGTGGGCGGACAAGGTCTGCTGCTCACTGGGGAGGGAGTGGCAGAGGGAGAAGGAGGGGAAGGAAAGGAGAGAGAGAGGGGGGGGGGAGAGGGAGAGAGAGAGAGAGAGAGAGAGAGAGAGAGAGAGAGAGAGAGAGAGAGAGAGAGAGAGAGAGAGAGAGAGAGAGAGAGAGAGAGAGAGAGAGAGAGAGAGAGAGAGAGAGAGAGAGAGAGAGATTTGGAAATGAGAGTTGATGAGATAAGAAATGTCATTAATTTGCGATCCAGGCAAAAAAAAAGTAATCCTAGCTAAGATGGACTTATTGTAGTGTACCGCCTCAAAGAGTAAACTCAAACGTTGGAACGGAGGGAGGAAGAAACTAGGGAGGGAGCCAATAATCTGACACTCGAACCGCGAGTCAGCCAGAAACATTCACATTTCATAAATAAACGATTTATAACGATCCTAACCTTTCATGCATAAAATCACAGAGTCAGAGAGAGGACAATCCGGTTTTACTAAAGAGTCCACCCCTGTCCGTGGTTAGAATGAGAAAGGAGGAGAAACATCCCCCTTTCTTCACACATGCACATTTTCTTCACACATGTACATTTCAGGTTTGCGGTTCTCAAGTGTTGGCTGTCCGGCCGACCCACTCAGCCAGGGTGGAGGAGGTTTGAGCAGCGCATTCCACCGTCTCTGAGTGCTGGACTGTCGTGCCACTGCGCCGATGTTTGAACAACCTCTCCTTTCCCATGTCCCACAATGCAAAGCGGTGAGAACATGTTTTCCCGTTGGTAACGGATGGCTTGGCAACCGGACACTGTGGTTCTCTGACCCCGAGGAGAGGTGTGGAACTACTACTGTTCGTGTTGCAGGGTTTATTTTCTAACAAATTTGTGCAATTTGCTTGTCGGTAATAAAGATTTAACCTGTTATTTATTTTATTTAATGTTGTTAGGTATCACAAAACGGAATGTAATACGAAAAAGTAGGTACTATTATAGCGGTTTGCTATTGATTCTCATTTCCCCCAGAATGCATTGCATTATCCTGCACGTAGGCCTTTAACCTTTCATGTATTAACGTATACATTTATTTATTTTATTTTAAAACTCCTTTTGTCCTCAGCTCACCCCACCCACTTCCACTCCTCTGCACCCTTGGGTGCCCGGGCGCAACATGCTAAAAACACAATCCAGTTTGTAGTGTTTTCCCAGACAAACAGGCAGGTTGGCAACCAAAAGCTTAGTGCCGCATTGGCCTGTGATGGCAGGGTGCCTGCAGGGTGCTAGGCCAAACTCACCCAAAGTCTTC
>NC_044065.1:5784298-5786798 GCF_902167405.1 Gadus morhua | reverse complement strand
TGAGTGAGTGAGTGTGAGAGGTGAGCTGAGGACAGCTCTAGCCCGCGGGGGGAGATGCCTCACCGTGCTGGAAGCCTGGAGGATCTTGGAGCGGAAAGGCACGATGGCGCACAGCAGGGACAGGAACCAGAAGATGAAGAGCACGCCCGACGACTGCATGCCCCGCAGCCGCTCAAACTGGATCAGGAACGTCACCAGGAGCTGCTCACAGCAGGGGAGAGGGGGGGGGCGACGGGGGAGACAGGGGGGAGACAGAGTGGGAGAGGGAGTGTAATTAGGACCCGGAGCATCGCAGTCTAGCTGAGACGTCGCAGTAAGAGCCCAGAGTTTCTGTTTCTGCTCAGTCCATGTACCTGCTCCCGGGAGCCCTTTAGCAATTATGTTTGTTCAATCATTAAGAGTTATTTCGTGTTTGCTATTTGTTTGAAATGTCACGCCATTTCACAGATGAATTGGACTGAGGTTGCTATTTCCACAATGTCATGAGGCCTGGAGCACTGGCCTTGACTTTGTCAATATTAGGTATTAGTCAGTATTTAGTCACACTATGCTGATTGTGCTCAGACCGCTTCCTTCCACACCTACTGAGCGACCGCATGTGCAGCCATGCGGACGCTCCACGTGTCTTCCTGAAGTCGTAACGTGGTTCAATTAAGAGGTGAAGCCTATCGGTGCCTTGCACAAGCTCTTTCTAGATGCCAGGTGTTTCTCCACCTCAGGACTCCCTTCTCCGAGGCTTCTACCAAACCTGGAAGCAAGCTGCGTCCGTCAGGAGTCAGGAGAAATGTAACAAGCCTGGCGTGAAAAAAGCCAATGGAGAAACGCAACACGTGTGTGTGTGCGTGTGTGCGTCTGTGTGTGCGTGTCTGCGTGCGCTTGTGTGTCCCAGGCCCATGTAGACAGCAGCAGCCCTCCCAGTGTCTTGTGGTCTCCTGTTTATAAAGTCTGAATAAGTAATGAGACTGAACGCGTCGCCCGCTGTAAACAGGTTTGGGGTCGGTTGCCTGTTCAGGAGCACCCGACCACCTCGAGGCCAGAGGCATGGCGAGTCTAAGGTCTAGCCTCTAGACAGATGGCTGGGTTGAAGGCTCTTCACTGAGGTTGTGTATTTGCCTTGATTTGATCTTCTGCTGTTTCAGACTACAGTGCATCTTAATTTTCTTACGCCAAAAGCACATGGCCATGACGAGTCAGAAGCAAGCCAAAGTCATGTTTTAGGATATTAATGATTAATGTTCCGCTTGTGTCATACGGAAACAAGCAGCTACATTTGCCCTGCTTTGCTCTGTTAAAACTGAATGAATGACATCACGCTACCAATATGAAGCTAAGGTTTATGGTTTAAAGAAATCTCTGTTTAATATCTGGATGGTTCCCTTACTAATTTCCCTGCCGGAAGGCAGTCAAACATGGCTGCAGACGCAGTCAAATCCCAACCCGTACAATACACACATAACATAAGGACGCAGCAATAACTTTGCATAGGGCCATTTCTAGTTTATAATACAGTCCTCTGTCATTACAGTCCTCCAGTGATCAGCCTCATCTTAGGGCCTGTGAACGTGTCCTTGTGGACTCTGCTTCCCCTTTTCCCAGCGCCGGTTCTCACCATCGTCATGCCGACCACCAGCGGGGTGACGAAGTAGATTGGGGGCCGGGTCAGGCCGTTCCGCAGCTCGTGAAACGAGTAGAAGAGGTCCGACCAGCATACCAGCCACAGGACGAAACCGAAGGCCTGGCAGAGACGGGGAGACACAGGGAGGGATAAATGGACTGCGTTGATACAGCGCTTTGCTAACCAGTGGCCACTCAAAAGTGCTTGACAATATTGCCTAACACCCATTCATGCACAAATTCACACACCGACGGCGGAGTAAATCATGCAAGGCGACAGCCAGCTCATCTGGAGCAGTCAGGGTGAGGCGTCTTGCTCAGAGACCCCTCGACACTCAGCTAGGGGGAGCCGGGGATCGAACTAGCAACCTTCAGGTAACCAGCCAGCCTGCAATACCTCCCGAGCTACATGCCGCCCCCCCCGGAGAGACACATGGAAGTCAAAGCACTTTATTTAAAAAGGTGCTGAAGGAACGATTTGAGTATTGTGATTGACAGAGGAGCGTCCCCAAACCAATCAGGGAACAGATGTCCTGATTTGGCAGAAAATAGTTGGGCGGGCGTGGTCTAAAATCTAAGCATCTTTTCTCACAGAGAATTCAACTATCTCTCATCTGTCAACGTTTCTAACAAATTGCACTCAGATGATAGCTCTTAAATCTCCTCTTAGCACCACTAAAAGACACCAATAAATAGAATACACACAAAGGGGAGATAACCCTTATTTGTTTTCTGCGTTTTCCCCATAAGTAGGGAAACACATTGAGACCCCACCTGTTTACTACAGTCAAACCCCCCCCCAAAAAGGGTTGTTTGGGGGGGGTTTCCAGTGCAGGTGCTGGAGGCCTGGATACACTGTTGCCTAGAGGCAGGCAGTGTAAACATG
>NC_044065.1:5759298-5779298 GCF_902167405.1 Gadus morhua | reverse complement strand
TTTTTCGCCTGTCGCTGCTAAATGCCTGAGATGTAAAATATAGATGTAGGAGGCTGGCCTGTATGCACTGTGTCTGCAGAGCAGGCTTGGACAGGACCCTGGAAGCAGAAAACCAGGTTGTGGCAGGGGGCACCAGGTTGTGGCACATCTCTCACCCTGCCACATTGAGCTCAATGATTTATTTTCTAGCTTATTTATTGAGTTAATTTTGTATTCGAAATGCACCGGAAAACCCAGTGCAATAAGGGTTAGGGATTCCAAAAACGCTAATAAATCCGCTTAAGACAGAGTTATATTTCACAGTGAGGAGGAGGGTTCCATTGAGGATTCTGTGGCAAGTTACGCGGGTTAAAGAACGGTTTATCCAAGCGCGATGTGCCAAGTATTGAATATTGAAAGTATGTTAATGCTACCGGTTGTCCATCTTGGCTCCGTTCTGGCAGAGATAAGCGGTGTGGGCGTTGATCTCAGAGGAGCGACCGGATCTACCGTCGCTCGACACCTTCTACTCGTAGGTGGATGTGAGGTTAAAGTGTTTTCCTGGGGATTAGTAGCTTATACACTCCAGTGACCATATTGTTGGACTCGTAAAACGTCGCCCAACAAAATGTGAATAAATAATAAAGCACAGGGAGTGTAGAGCACCATGTAGAGCTCTGAGTTAAAGACTTGCGCCATCCGTCTGCAGGGGAGCTCACCGCAAGGAGAACTAGAAAACGGCTGAAACCAAAAACCTAATTCCTTCTTCTTATTCAACTGAAACTAAGAGGGGGGGGGGGCAGAGGTCAGAGGTCATGTGAAAGTGTGTCAGAGGCGGCCAGCACCACGTGTTATTCTGAGGCGAAAATGCGTGTTTGGTAACTTCAGCTTCCTGAATTTCTGCCGGCCCTAGCAGTCTTTCACTCCAGGGAATAGATCCTCTTGTTTATCCTGGGCAGGATACGCCTGCTTCAGGGCGGGTTATATCACCATGGACACAGTCGTCCCGTACCAGTATGAGTAGTAAGTAAGTAGTAACCAGGCGGTTATTCTTAGTAGTGAAATGGAAAAACCATCTTCGACGTAAACCATTAATCTCACTTGAGGTGTAGGTTGTGGCACGGCGCCGTCCAGTGTGAGCAAAGGGCTCTGGGCACGCCCCCGTGTGCCAAGAACACTGGAGACGAAACAATGGGCCTAAAACAACACAAACGCGGCCTTCATCTTTCGTCCTGGATCATGAAAGAACTAGAATTGACTTCCTCTTTTCCACGCCATATGGCAATTCTTACAGCCCCAAACCACTGCTACACACACCACCAGAAGAACAACATACTGAATTGGCCGTTTTTAAATCAGCACCAGGGCCGGTTTCAACACCACTTTGGTTCAACATGAGCGTCCAAACATAATAAACCCATCCGCACGGATCAATCACCTCCATAACAATGTCTTTGGTCTCTAAATTTAGTCTGTGGAGAATCATTTTGAACATAAACGATGGTTTTGCTAAGGGCTGTGTCATGTGGAAAATGCCTTAGGTCGATAATTGTGAGGGATTTTACATGATATCAATGAATATCACAATATGCTTACGATTCAAACGATTCCAAACAGTCTAGCCGAGGGTCATAGAAGTTTATGGAAATGTTGAGTATGCAATCAGACACGGGCATATCTTTTCAATGCTGTTTGGTCAGACTTTATAACCGGGTGTTACTATAAGACTATTTTAATTCCATGAGGATACAATCCCATTCAAAGACGCTAACATTGCATGCAAGTTCCCAAGAATGCAGAGAGCTTTAACAGAAGACTGCCTTTCTGAGTGCGTGTTCTTGGTAAATGCAGGGGCACTCTGTGCCTCGTAACCATGACAGTCTCCAACTTGTGTAATCATTACACTACATTGATCTGGATGACGCTTCGGTCCACGACTTACAAGTATGTGCATTCAAACATGAAGAGACAACCATAAACAGTGCACGAATCATGTCTGCACAAACAATTTGTCCAATAAGGAAACTGCTTCAAGTGCTACATTACAGAACCAAGAGATCTTTCTTTTACGGGCCAAGATGCCGTCTGGACAAAGGAAACATCAGTCATCAGTTTTACTGTTGCGCTACAATGCTTTCAATATTCAAAGCATCTCAGGTGACTTTGGAATGCAGTAGGTCAGGTGCCACTTTACTACTACTACTACTACTACTACTACCAATACCACTACTACTACTACTACCACCAATACCACAACCACTACCACTACTATTACTACTACTACTATGCTACTACTACAACTGACCCAATTTTCCTTGTAAATTGGAGTAAGTCGCAATATAGGGGCCAAATATTATTTGACCAAGGCTGTCCCTGTCACATGTTGAATTGCATGGTGTAGCCGCCGTCTAGGGACTGTGACCCCCATGGCCCCATAAAGGGCCCATGTTTGCCCCATTAGAGTGACTTTGTCTCTATGGCAACCAAAAAGACCCCCACTGATGCCACAGGACAGGTTTGACACACACACACACACACACACACACACACACACACACACACACACACACACACACACACACACACACACACACACGGATGCGCACATGTTTTGCATGCGTGCACGCCACGCACAGTCGCACACATGCACATACTATTAACTGTTACTAAATTATACATGAAGAAATTATTTAATGTATTTATGAACTCCAAATCCCACCGGTTAACAAGAAGTACGAAGGACTTTGGTTCTCTTGATGTGCACAATTTAAAGCGTCACTAAGGAACTAATGTTGAAGTGCGTCTATCTTTGAAGGACACTTCTCCTGTTGTCAACACAAAAGTACTAACACTGTTGGAACAGAGATTGGTCTGTGGTGATGGAATGCATGCACATCTGTCTCAGATGTGAAATCACGAGAGCATGAAGGGATAACATTCTAGAACGACAACCCCCATCGTGGCTTGCTATAAGGAAAATGAGCTGAAACAAGGTGAGTTATGAGTACATAACTCAGGTATTGTATCGTTAGCCGTGTTATCATTTGAATTATGCCCTTCATTTGAATGTATAGGGTCTAAACTTTGACTGTACATATTTGCCAACAATGTAGAGCATGTAGAGAGACTGTGCTGATTATTGTTACCTATGTAGGTAGGTAGTTTGACAAAAAAACTGTATTATTGGACGCACACTAGTCTCACTCCTAACATCAACTATACCAGCAGTGGTTCAGCTCGCATAATGACCTGCCATTTGTAGAGTAGGTTGCATACCGATTAGCTATTTCAATCTAAACAATATAAAATATAGAATTCACTGCAAGAAAAAGGAATGCCATAATTTACACAGCAAGTGATTCATCGGTTGCCTGAAAGTCGTCAAGTTGATCAAATTGTAGTTTAACAAAAAAAACTATACAGTGTACTCAGACTACGTCATCGTGGTCAAGGCCTACACCCGGTCACACCTGCTAACTCTTCCCTCTCAGGACTGTAGAGAACGGACAGAGCAGGACCATGTGAAGGAAGTAATTAATAAATAATCCATATCAATCATAAAGAATACAACTCATAAAACACAACAATCCAGGTTTCCTGACAGGAACTCTATCAGATATTGACATCAACGATTTGAAGTTCTGAGATTTGTTTTACCAGCATGTACTACCTTGGAAAATAATGGTAAACCACCACCAGAAAACCAGATTTTGTTATCCTAACTGGGGCGGCCAGATCAACCCACAAAGACCAAATGTAAAATATTGTAAATATCTTTTGCAGGCATTTGGTTCGATATTATCTTATGTTAAACATAAAGATAATTATACGTTACAACTTATTTTTCTGTACCAATCTCTTAAATAACTTGCCGTTATAACTGATGACTAGAGGTACTTTCGATTATGAAATAGAAACAGCCTCTAGCAACAGATTAAAACCTGGTCCATGTTGGCATGGGGTCATGTGTAATGTGTAATGTGTTTTACAATATTCAATATTATTGTTGTAATACTGCTCACTTCAACAGCCATTGAGCTGAGACCTTCCTTACCATCTTTAACATCCGCCTAAGCATCAGATGCTGAACCCTAAATCCATGAGTCAGAGTACTTCCTTTGCCCTACTAAAATGCGATACCGGTCTGTATGAGGTTTTGCGGGCGTGGTCGTAGAATTCCTAATCAAACACCATCTCTGTATTTTGTTTGCCATTGTCAAACCTGGGTGTGCTGGGGAACACAGTGTGAATGGCATGGTTAGTAGAACCACTATATAACATTCATTCACTGCTTGCGTAAGATACATAACACAAATAGATAGGATGATCCCTGATGCTGTTTAAAAGGCTGTCGGGAATAATCAGACGGGAATGCCTCAGGTAACGGGTCATACAAGGTTGCGGGAAAACGACCAAGCATGTTAAGAATTGCCCTCACTGAATTTGGGATTGTTGGATTGTGTCTGAATCTATGAAGCCCTTCTGTAATGCGGCGTGGCCATTCTCTCTCAGCCTCCCTGCTTGTACCTCGCAACCAACAGCATTCACAGTCAAGGACCCAATGGGTCATTCTTATAATGGCTGTTAGATGTTGTTCACAAAACGACTCAAGGATAAAAGTGTAGAAACTCTTTAGAACTATCCACTAGACTATGTTTCTTTAGAAAAAAAAAAAAAAATGGTTAGTCTCGATTAATGCCCTGCAGTTGACAGTTAATTACGTCAACTGTTCAATTATTTGTCAAACAATACCTTGTAACGTTTCACATGTAATAATATTCAGGCATAGAATTTAAGTGTTGTGTGGCCTACAACACAGTTGTGTGTAGACTATAACACTGTCAATTAAGCGGGAATGGTAAACATGTTTCTACATGAAAATATGTTGAGAATGCGATTATTTGTGTTGTTCAATTACAAAATGACAGCACTGGGACCGCAGTGGTTTTATCTGGGCTGTGATTCCAATAAACCATTCAAACTCTGTGGCATTTGGGCTCACAAGGGGACTGTGCCTCTGTAGTGGATTTAAAACACAAACCGTTTTAAGTCATCTCAACTGAACTCATTAAAGAACTATATGACACGACAATAAGTACTTAGAACACGTTGCAGTGGCTCCTTCTAATAACATCAATTCAATCTGGAAGATCCCGGATCATCGTGAGTACAGTGCGGACAGCAGACCCGGTTTGCCCTGGTCGTGACCTCGATATAACCCATCCAACTCATCCTCAAACCGGCTGTTAACAGGAGTATGATTTATTAGGTGAAGATAGTAGGCTTCTTGCAGGCTTCTTCAGTAGAATTGAGACGCACAGTGATTCTTTCAGCCCAAATATCGCCTAAAGACACTGTTGTAGTTAATGTAGTCGGCTAACAAAGGCTCTAATTAGACGTTTATGCTGGAACTCATGTATTCGGTCTCTCTCTCTCTCTCTCTCTCTCTCACACACACACAAACAAACACACACACACACACACACACACACACACACACACACACACACACACACACACACACAGACACACACACACACACACACACACACACACACACACGCGCGCGCACGCACACATTTATACCTTGCCGAACGAGTGGCACACACTCTCGGGAGAGAGACAGAGAGAGACAGACTCGATCGCGGCAGATAAGATCGCTATTGTCATTCGAGGCAGGGTCAGTCGTGTAACAACACGAGGTTAGCCAGTGCGGGGGAGCGGGGACTCACCCAGAACGGGAGCTCCGGTCCACACAGGTCCTCCATGTCGTTATAAACGATCTATAAGCCCGGTGAGACCTTCTCCTCCTCCTTACAGCCCGGGGCTCCTGGTTTCTCGCAGCGGACCGTGTTCCTTCACAGTGAGAACAACGTGTACATGGGGCGGTGCTCCGGTACTGCCGAGGCACATGGGACGCCGTCGCTTCCCGGGTGTGTGAGGAGGGAGAGGCCGCGGAGCTTTTACTTCACTCCCGCTGCGCTCTTCCGTTGTTGTGTGAGCGTAACCGCCACCCGGAGGTTGTCATGAGAGCGCCGCCCCCCCTCGGTCCCGCCTTTCGGCGCGGGCACGCGCATACTATGAGGTGCATGCGCACGCGTGCGCACGTACACACGGACACACACACACACATCCAAGCGTCGAGCGAGGAGGAGAGTTCACACGTGACGTGACTCGGCAGAAAATGTGGATACGCGCCGGATGCTGCCCAATGAGAAAGCGGAAGTCACGCGTCTCTTCCTTCTTTGACTCCTGCTGCCGAGCGCATGGGGGGGATGTGCTAGTGAAACGTGACTCGACAACCCTGACTGAGCCTATCTTTCATTGTCTTTAAAACGAGCTGAGTCATCATGGTGAGCCTTATGGAAACCCACATGGGGGGGGGGGGGGGGGGGGGGGGGGGGGGGGGGGGGATGGAGAGGGAACCTGCTTGAGGACCGGTTTCAAACACTGTTTCAAACCCAATACCCCGATTGTTCCAGTCCCAAAAAACATCTAAACACATCCCAGGTGTGTCCACAGGTGTGTCCAGGTTAACCCCTTCTTGTTTGAGTACCAGATCCTGATCGCAGTGCCAAACAGAGCTGTTGCCCTCCCTCTAGATCCTCACCATGAGGGCCAACCGACGAGGTGGTGGACTGGGAAGGTGATAGGATCAGGGTGTTGGGTGAGAGCTCCCCAGCGAGCCACTGGTTCTTGGCTGGGTTTCCCCAGGAGGTCTGTGGCTGCTGGGTTGCTAAGGAAGGCATCACAACCAGGAGGATGGTGATGCACTCGAACAAAACACACTGTTTACTTGACTAGTGTAGGCTACACTAGTCAAGTAAACCCCCCCCACACACACACACACCCACACACACACACATACCCTTCTTACAAACTTATTTTTTTGTTGTACGTCCTTGCATTTAAGAATAGTACATACATAGCAATGTGTAGCAGCTTATCCAAGCTATCTTCGTTGTGTACTGGAATGGGTTAATGATTTTTAGTGCTGGGCACTTGGTTCCATCTTACTGTACCGACAGAGATATATTGTTGTTTCACATCCTCCTGACAAATGTTCTTATTGTAAGTCGCTTTTGGATAAAAGCGTCTGCTAAATGCCCTAAAGGTAGATGTACAAATGCCACCAGGTGAAGGCTCACAGCAAATTAAAGGGAATTAAAGATAGGGTGTGACATGGAGAATATAAACCCTCCCTAATAATCTCACAACTATGGCACAATGTAGAATCTGTTTTCATAGTCTGCTTTTCACCCTTCCTCGTAGACATCGTGCACATTTTATTTATTTATTTGTCACACATTTAGATATTACCCACACCAGTTAGTTATGATATAAAGAGTTGCATAATGTTTACATGTTTTTATTTGTATTACAATTAAACATTATGTTATTATAATTATATTATTTAAATTATTATTATTATTGTATTATTTTAATTAATTAATTAATTATTAGTATTCGTTGTAGCATAAGTAGTATTAGTAGTAGACATATTAGTAGGCCTAGAAGTAGTAATAACACTACATTGTATTAGTAGTGAGGCTCTCAGAGAATGATTCCATTTATGAGTATTAACGCTAAACCTTTGCAGTCCACAGGTTAGTGAGCAACAGACTGTTCACATTTACACCCAAACGGGTTTACGACGTTTAACAGTTGGTCTCCCGGGTAAAAGATCGGAAAACTGATGATTAAAGAAAGAACAACGTTTTATCCTAAATGGAATAAAGATCATTTACCCCGCAGTGCCTGATCTGCAACGTAAGAACTACTTATTCCGGAAAATAGAGAATGTCATGAATATCCTATAGGGGGCAGTGTAGCGTCAATTACATTGTATTTTTAAAGCCCTTCATCACAGTCACAGCCTCAATGGGATGCTCAGGGTTTAACTTCGCCCTCTAGGGCAAGGAAAACACCCGAAATTATCCCGGGATAAAACGTGGAGGAGGAGCCAAGCGGGGGTAGGGCTCATTCAGGGACGGGGAGGAGTGCCATCTGGCGCCATAATGGGCGGGCATAATAAGCTAAATGAAGTGCAATTAAATTGTTACAAAACAGAAAATCACATCTGAAGTTATGTCACACACGTGCTTCGTGCTCCATCCTTTTTTGAGCTCGAAGGACGCCTCTGTGCGGATGCTGTTACCATGGCGACGCCAGTTGAAGGGAAGTTCAAGGGAATGTTTTTGGAAAATAATTAAATTTTATAGCCTGTTTACTGTTTTTACCTCAGGCCTACATATTACCTTAATACCCATACCCCTTTCCTTCCATTACAACTATTACTTTCAAACAGCAATTTACTATAATAATCCTGTAGGGTTTATAATTATAGTCTATCACATTCACAGCCATATAGCCTACCATTGGCATTAGTACAGTAAGGTTGAATAAGCCTATTTAAATAAGCCTATTTATATTATTGACATAATTCTGGTCGAAAGGTCGACGCTTCACACGTGATGTAACGCACGCAAGCATGTGACCCCACGCACCTTCTCTTGTTCATAGAAATAACTTCCACGCAACCAGCAGATGGGGTCGTGCGCTCATAATAACGTAGGCTATGCGTTAGAGGAGTTTGAGCAGTAGTTAGAGCAGCGGTTCTCTCCTGCAGTACTCCAAAGTACCCCTAGGGGTACACGTACCCCCATTTGAGAACGTGAGTTTACTCCAACTTGGGCTGCTCATGTGTTGGAAGCTGCAGCTTGACAGCGATGGGTTGGACCATAAGTCGGAGCAGTAGCCACTGTGCATGTGGTGAATGAATGGCTTGAACCATAAGTCGGAGCCTACTGTGCATGTGCGTCCGAAATGAGGCGTACACACTGAACTGATTTATCGCACAGCACCGCCTCTTCAATATTGGGAATCGACCCCATCTACAGGCAGCCGAGCTTCCATCATTTGTAATGCAAAGCTCATTGATGCTATTGCAATACTTGCATGGCAGTCAATGTGGTACATTATTGTTTCCAATCGTGTTTTTATATTTCCATGTTGTTTTAAGATTCAACCACTGGCGCCGTTTGGGTTTATTGGATTTTTCCCCGAAACTTTTTAATCAACTTTCTAACCATCGTACATTTTTTTTGAGTGAGTGTTTGACTAACGGTCTGGGGTAAGCCTATAGCACAAACGGGTGCAGCAGCTATCCCTATAGTTTTTATCACAGTGTCGGCGTCTATCCATGAATACCGTTGGATTCTGTTCCCGGAATGCCTCTGCGTAAAATCCGCGTCTTAGCTTCCATTGCGCGCCCGACTGAGCCACCAAATGACATTCCTTCACGAAGAATTCTGCTTACGAGTCCTAACCTACTGTTGAGGTTAGAATGAGCTTTTCTGGTAGGTTGTACAAATAGTGGGACGACATGGATATTGTCACAAAGTCTTCAGAAGATTCGAGTTATCTGTTGTCCAGAGCATCTTCGTTTTTGCCGGCGACTATCCTAGCAAACTCCTCGAAGAGACGCTTTGACAAGCTGGGAAGAATGCCAAGCAATGGCTCTCAACGGTGAGTATAAATGACTAATCAATTGAAACCGTGCAAATGTACATTATGTAGGTTAACAATTAATCTTTGGTTGCACCTTCTCAGCTATGGCTTGTTTCCAAAGGGGAAAAGCATTAAAAAAAGAAACGCAAACAGACGTGACCCGTTTGAGAACCTCGGATAAACTATGGTTTTTAATCCAATTTAATCCAGACATGGTTTATACAGACATTATGTTTAATTGGCATTTGTAAAACCTAAACAACAATCAGCAAAGTAGTGCTTTGCTGATTTAGTGTTTATCTCTTTTCTAAAACACACACACAAACATACACACACACACACACACACACACACACACACACACACACACACACACACACACACACACACACACACACACACACACACACACACACTCACACCCCACACACACGCAACCCAACATGCATGAATTGGATTCATAATAAAAATCATGTTCCCTTGCCCGCTTTGGTCATTAGTTTACGAGGCCACACAAAGTGGTCTGTTTGTGCTTCTGAAACAGGCCAGTCTGAATCCGCACGCTCATTCAATTGCAAGAAACCTTTGAACCCTAGCAAAAATAAGTAGCTTAGTGGCTTGATCTGAGGCAAACAAAGCTTCATTATTTTCTGCTATTGTGTTGCCCGAGGAACGGAGAGTGCTGTTTAAACTTTCTCCTATAGCCGTATGTGATTGGTTGTTTCATCATCCTTAACCTCTTCAGTCGTACAGGTATGTGTCAACCAGGTTCTTATTTGTGCTGTGTATTATGATTTTTATTAGGACTTTACATTGATGTTATCTCTATTATTAGTTTATTTATGATCTGTGCTCTGTTGTTGTTCTCAGTAAAGTTGTGTATGAATCTTATACATGGCGTTCGAGTATGGCGTTACTCCTATGGCGTTACTAGTAAATATCTTTGTTTTCATGTGTTTGAGCAGCTTGGCTCTGGCTCATTGTTTTGCTCTGGTTTATTTCTGCTAATCGTTTTGCATTAAGCCGAACAGCTACTAGATTGTTCTCTGAATGTCATCTGGGTGGGAAAATGTCCTTTTTCATACACTTTAAATGTTTAAGAGTCATGTGTACCAAAGGCAGCATTCATAATCTGGTCGCTGACTTTAACTTCTGGTTCAGAGTATCGTTGTGTTCACTCTCATTCTTCCCTCCTTATTCCTTCATTTCCCTCTTCACTATCTCCTCATGCCTCACCCCATCCCTCCACACCTCTGTCTATCCTCTCATTCCTCCATCCATCCCCTCTCACCTCCACCTTCCCCTCCACCTCCATCCTCCATCTCCACCTCCACCTCTATCCCCTCCCACCTCCACCTCCACTTCCACCTCCCTACTCCACCTCCACCACCCCCTCCACCTTCACCTCCCTACTCCACCTCCACCCCCTCCCACCACCTCCTCCCCCTCCACCTCCAACCTCCATCTCCCCCTCCACCTCCCCCTCCACCTCCACTTCCCCCTCCCCCTCCACCAGGTCTGGCTCCTCCAGTAGCTCCTCCACCAGGTCGGGCGAGGCCGTGAAGCTCCGCCCTCCCGGGAAGACCCAGCGCCATCTGAACCGCTTCTCTGGGGTCTTCCTCCGGGGCGCCGACCCCCCCGGCCCCCCCATGGCCCTGCCGGCCAGCCTGAGGCCCTCCCTGTCAGGCCACCTCCGGAAGGGCAGCGGTGAGTAGAGGTTGAAGCCCCCCCGTGCCCGCCGGTGACCCCACCAGGCACATGATGACATTAAAGGGCCGATGTTATGCCAGCATGTGAGAGTGTGATTAGCCGTTACAAGCCGTGTGAAAGTGGTGAATGGACTGCATTTATGCAGCGCTTTTCTAACCACTGGCTGCCAAAAGCGCTTTACAATATCGCCTAAGATTCACCCATTCACGCACACATCGACACACCGACGGCGGTCAGCCACGCAAAGGCGACAGCCAGCTCGTCGGGAGCAGTAAGGGTGAGGTGTCTCGCTCAGGGACACCTCGACCCTCTAGGAGGAGCCGGGGATCGAACCAGCGACCCTCTGGACACCAGCCAAACCGCTTTAGCTCCTGAGCCACATGCCGCCCTACGAATGGATCTCGGACCCCCTCCTATGAGACACACAGAGCTTTGTCTGTCTGTGCTCCCCCCCCCCACTGCGCTGTAACCCGTAGACCCTGTGGCGTTGGACAGGGCCTTCAGAAAACCTAACCGTCCACTCAGCAGACTTCCAGTCGTTGGAAGCATATCCTACTCAGGCTCTAAACCCGGGAGGCAGGAACACAATGGAAAAATAAATGGTGAAACATCAGATGCTAACGTCTCCTCGGAGTGTAAATAACTCCAGCGGGCTTGGCCGGTCTATGCGTTGAGCGCTGCCAACGTGCCCAGGCTGACTGTTCTTTGTTTCTGCGCTGTCATGCAGTGAGTCCGGGAGACGGCCCGGGTGTGGCTGAAGACCCCTCAGAGCTGTCCACCCAGAAGACCGCTCCCGGGATCCTGAAGGTCTTTGGCAGCGAGATCTGCGAAGGGGCCCACTACAAGAGCGTGCTCGCCACCACACACTCCAGCGCTAAGGAACTCGTGAAGGAAGCCCTCGAAAGGTCAGGGTGCATGTGTGTGTGTGTGTGTGTGTGTGTGTGTGTGTGTGTGTGTGTGTATGTGTGTGTGTGTGTGTGTGTGTGTGTGTGTGTGTTTGTGTGTGTGCGTGTGTGTGTGTGTGTGTGTCTGTGTGTGTGCCTGCTTGTGTGTGTAATTATGTGTGTGTAATTGTTTGCTTTGGCATTTTGTGACTCAACAGTGTATCTCCTGTCCTTTAAATGCGGTCTAAGTGAGTTGTGTGTGTGTGTTTATGTAAGGCTTCAGGCCGTGTCTGTGTGTTTTGTGTAAGCCAGTGTGCCACTGAGGGCAGTCCAGGCTGTCATTCTTGATAATGCCAGCCTTTGTTTTTCTCTTGGCCAAATAATAAATAATGACTAACCGAACCAAGTTTCATCCTACATTTCCATCGGAGCTCAAAGACAACAGAGGTTCATTATCTCACGTGGGAAATATCCACACGAGCCGCAGAGTAACAAGATGTGTTTAATACTGGATCATACAAAAGGATAATGCATGTTCATAACCGTGGCATTCAGCGCTCCGTTGTATCTGAATAACAGGCCGTTGCTATGAATTACAGAGCGTTGCTATGGATGATTTTTCCAACTGTAAAATCAAACAGAATGTTTAATTTTAGCAGAGGCGATGAAATAATGTTTTAATCAGTCACATCAGGCCATGTAGCCGACCCTTTCATCCAAAGCGACTTACAATAAGTACATTTGTCAGAAGAAAAAGAAACAACAATATATTGCTGTCTGTACTGTAAGGATTTTCATAGAACTAAGTGTCAAGCACGAACAATCACTAAGCCATATCTTTTTTGTAGTTATATTTAGTGTCTTCTTTACCAAGTTTTCTTGTAATAAGCGTGATAATGTATCATCAGGATCCATTATCCAGACCCTGTCCGGGTCCATCTTGTGATAATGAGCATCTCGCTGCACATGACCCCTGAACTGTAACATGTGCTCCTGGACGAGCAGGTACGGCCTGGGGAAGGAGGAGGCCCAGTCCTACGTCCTCTGCGACTCCATCGGCTCCGTCGTCGGGGGCAGCCAGTGGGAGACGGAGGCCTTTCGGGTCGTCGGGGACAACGAGAAGCCTCTCCTCCTGCAGTCGCTATGGAAACCCAGAGAGGGGCTGGCGCGGCGCTTCGAGATCCAGAGGCGGAGCTGTGTGGACGAGAAGCGGTCCAAGGAGAAAGACACAGTCACCGCCGGTACGATCAGACCAACGGACCGCTGACTGGCCCCTCCCCCCCCCCCCCCCCCCCCCCCCCCCCAGGGCCCACATGTCCAACACTCCCCTGTTGGGGGGGGACACAAAGGTGTAGCGGACAGGGGGCTAGACTTCAGGACGAAAGGGACTGGGTTCCAAAGGGAGTGGTTTTGTTTCCACTATCATCGATAGTCAATAGTCCGTGGTCTATGGAAGCCCTAACTGGCTCCTTGATGAACCGGTTATTTTAATTAGACTTATCTGACTTTTCAGGGAATTATAAGTGTTTTTGGATGACATTATCAGCTAAATATTTAAAACAATCCTTCATTTATAACTGTATTGTCACGAGGGTTACAATCCAAACAGGGTTAACGGCTAACCCTAACCCTCGCCAAAACACCAATCGGGTCTGGTGCCAAACTGAAGGCTTACTGATAGAGTAAACACCACCTACAATAACCAACAGCTAATGCGGGTTCAGCTGTTGTCCATCATGAGGTTGTCTCAGCTGTGTGTGTGTGTGTGTGTGTGTGTGTGTGTGTGTGTGTGTGTGTGTGTGTGTGTGTGTGTGTGTGTGTGTGTGTGTGTGTGTGTGTGTGTGTGTGTGTGTGTGTGTGTGTGTGTGTGTGTGAGCATGTTTGTGAATGGCTCAGCGAGCGGTAGGCTACTATCAGGATGAGCTTGTCATTGCCTGCTGAGCTGGGTCAACTTTCTGTTCCTTTTTTTTCCATCAGGGGTTTTCTCTCTTTCCACTGAGTTCTGTTTCCTTTACGCAGCTCCTCCACACACAAACACACACACACACAAACACACACAAAGACACAAACACACACACACACACACACACCACACACACACACACACACACACACACACACACACACACACACACACACACACACACACCACACAGACACACACACACACACACACCACACCCCACTCACACACACACACACACACACACACATACATTCACACACACAAATACATGTACGCACACATGCACACACAAACAAACACACAAACCACCGTGCAATGCACACACACACACACCAACATGAACACACACACGCACGCACGCACACACACACATACACCCTCCTATCAGCCAACAGTCCTGATGCTGTACTACAATGCCAACTCTAACCTCAGTCTAGGGGCTGCTGAACGGGGCTGTACCGTGACATTAAACCCATCATATCTCCTGTGTGTGTGTGTGTGTGTGTGTGTGTGTGTGTGTGTGTGTGTGTGTGTGTGTGTGTGTGTGTGTGTGTGTGTGTGTGTGTGTGTGTGTGTGTGTGTGTGAGTGCGTCTGTGTGTGTGCCTGTGCGATTGTGTATGTCTGTGTGTGTCTCTCCCCAGGTATCAACGCCCAGGCCCGCAGGCTGCAGAAGAGCCGCTCCCGGGTGGCCTCCACCCTCTTCGAGAAGGCCAGTGGCCTCCGGGGGCCCAGCCTGTGGAGGAGCCGGAGCGAGATGGACCTGCTGGACGTCCCCGCCGAGCCGCAGCCTCAGCCTTCGACACCTCCACCACCTCCACCGCCCCTCCACCTCCACCAGGCCGACCACAACCACAACCACAACCACAACCACAAGCAGAACCACAAGCAGAACCAGAACCACAGGCTGGACCGGAACCACAACTCTGCCCCCAACACGAGGGGCCGCGGCCTGAATGCCGCCCCCCCCGCTGGGGTGGGGGAGGCGGCGTCGCAGGGGGGGGGCGGGGGCAGACACAGAGAGCCTCTGTCAGAGGGGGCGAGAGGAGCAGCTGAGGGGGGAGGGAGGGGGGAGAGGGGAGTCGGAGACGGAGAGCAGCGAGGACAGCGGCACGCGGTACACCGTCCGCCCGCCCCGGGACGGCCCGTACCTGCTGCTGCTGAGGGGCTACCGGCCGCTGGAGGTACGTCCTCATGCACCTCCTCATGCACCTCCTCATGCACCTCCTCATGCACCTCCTCATGCACCTCCTCATGCACCTCCTCATGCACCTCCTCATGTTCTCTTCATGTACTCCTCATGTTCTCCTCATGTTCTCCTCATGTTCTCCTCATGTTCTCTTCATGTTCTCCTCATGTTCTCCTCATGTTCTCCTCATGTTCTCTTCATGTACCTCCTCATGTTCTCCCCATGTCTCTCCTCATGTCTCTCCTCATGTTCTCCTCATGTTCTCCTCATGTTCTCCTCATGTTCTCCTCATGTTCTCTTCATGTTCTCTTCATGTTCTCCTCATGTCTCTCCTCATGTTCTCCTCATGTCTCTCCTCATGTCTCTCCTCATGTACCTCCTCATGTTCTCCTCATGTTCTCCTCATGTCTCTCTTCATGTTCTCCTCATGCACCTCCTCATGTTCTCCTCATGTTCTCCTCATGTTCTCCTCATGTTCTCCTCATGTCTCTCCTCATGCACCTCCTCATGTTCTCCTCATGTTCTCCTCATGTTCTCCTCATGTTCTCCTCATGTCTCTCCTCATGCACCTCCTCATGTTCTCCTCATGTGTACTGAACCTTTATAAAGCCGGGTCTGACGCATGGAGACAACTCTATCCCTTGCCAGAACTGGAATAGTACCTTCTATTGAAGGTATTCCTACGCTCACGTCCCCCCGACCCGCTACAAACCCTTCCTGCCCCCCCGCAGTCTGAACCCTGTGTCCATGGGTACACACCCAGGCAGGGGCGCCCCTAACACCACACGCGCTACACACACATACACACACACACATGCACACACGTGCACCAGAATGTTTCTGCTGATAAAGTAGCACGCTGCGGTGACGATCGACCTGTTGGTAATAGTTTGGGCGTGGGGTCGCTATGATGTCAGGTGTGTCAGAACAATATTATGGCAGGTAGTAATGTTTAAAGAAAACAGTGTCCCCTTGGAAAGAACCACAGAGGGATGGGATAGACTGTGGCTGCCGGGAGGGGAGGGAGAGACCGCAGGAGGGGAGGGAGAGACCGTAGGAGGGGAGGGAGAGACCGTAGGAGGGGAGGGAGAGACCGTATGTGTAGGAGGCGAGGGAGAGACCGTAGGAGGGGAGGGAGAGACCGTAGGAGGGGAGGGAGAGACCGTGGGAGGGGAGGGAGAGACCGTGGGAGGGGAGGGAGAGACCGTAGGAGGGGAGGGAGAGACCGTGGGAGGGGAGGGAGAGACCGTAGGAGGGGAGGGAGAGACCGTATGTGTAGGAGGCGAGGGAGAGACCGTAGGAGGGGAGGGAGAGACCATAGGGGGGGAGGGAGATACCGTGGCTGAGGAGGAGGGAGATATCGTGGGTGTAGGAGGGGGGGGGGGGGGGAGATACCGTAGTGGGGGAGGGAAAGACCGTTGCTAGCGGGCCGTCCTGGGTCAAGGCCAGCTTGAGGTTACAAAAGGGAAAAGAAAAACAGTGTGTGAAAACACCAGACAGGAAGCAGAAAGAGAAAACTGTGGCACTGCTTCCTGTCTGGTTATCATTGGCCTACCAGGTTGGGCAGCTGGCAACAGAGAGGGTTTTACACGCACGCGTGTACACACACACTCACACGCACGCATACGCAAACTCACACACACTCACACACACGCACTCACACACACACACACACACACACACACATACACACACACACACACACACACACACACACACACACACACACACACACACACACACACACACACACACACACACAGACACACATGCACACACACACACATATACACATGCACTCAAACACACTCAAACACACTCAAACACATTCAAACACACCCACACACAGACTCACACTTTGCAACTGAGAAAATAATCAACCCCCTTGTTAATTGCTGCCGGGGGTTTAGGGAATTTGTGAAAAAGACCCTTTTGAAAGCGAAAGACACCCCAAGAAGTATCAGACTGAGCATAATGAGGCTTATTCTGCTCCACGCCATCCAATGAGATTAATGAATCACAACCAGTTTCCTTCATCAAGCTTGATGCTTTTGAGGATGCTCATGAAATCAAATATTAATAGTTGTGCAGTATTATATCTATTACTTTCATTTAAAGTCTGTTGTTATTTCTAACTAACAAGTTGCCCTCCTACATTTGCTTCTTTTGTCCCAGGAGTTTGTGATCTACCTGGTAACGGGACCGAGCACCGTGATTGGCCGAGGCAGTGAGCAGCAGGGTGAAGGGTTGAAGGTTGACATCCCTCTGTTCGCCCCTGACATCTGCGCCCGGCACTGCTGCCTGCGACGGAGGGGGGGCCCCGGGGGGCCGACTCTGCTCCGGCCCCGCGGCGATGCCCTGGTGACCTGCAACGGGGAGGTGCTGGAGAAGGAGGCGGAGCTTCACCCCGGTGATGTCATCGGCCTGGGACAGTCCTACCTGTTCCTCTTCAAGAACCCCTCCGCCGTGGCGTCCGAGGTACGAAGGAGATCTGACGGAGAACACACCTCGAGAGTTAAATGTGTGACGGGAATTCAAAAAGTGGGAATCTTCCGGTTTCCTGGGAAAGGGTTTGGGTAATTTGTAAAGATATTTACTTGCATACTTACATTGAGGGCGTTTAGCACACGCTTTTATCCAGAGCGACTAACAATAAGTATCCTTTTCAGAAGAAAGTGAAACAATACAATATGTCGCTGTCGGTACAGTAAGGATGTTCATGGAACCAAGTGTCAAGCACTAGCAATCGCTAGGTTAACCCATTCCAGTGATAGCTAGGATAAGATGCTGCATGATAGAAAGTACTATTTTTAAGTGCCAGGACGTACAACATACAATAAGATCGTACATTAAATGCCAGGACGTACAACATACAAAAAGTGCGTACATTAACTGCCAGAACGTACATTACAACATACAATAAGTATGTAAGAGGGGGAGGTTGAAAGAGTAGGTGAACTCTGAACAGGCGAGTCTTGAGTAATGAGTAATGAGTGTGTGTTCTCCATTTTTAATCCTTTTCCCCCTCAGGACGTGACCGATGCCCATCAGGACACCCACATGCCCGGCATGCCCTGTCTCCTGGCCGACGCCCAATCCACCGCCGGCCCCGCCTCCAGCCCCGCCCCCTGTCCCGGCCCCGACCCCGGGCAGCGGACCCTCTGCCCCCGCTGCCTCTCAGCCCGCCCCCGCCCCGCCCGTCCCGGCGTGAGGTGGTCCCTCACAGGCTGCCCCGCCGCCCTGAGGGACGCCGAGGGCCGCGGTCTCACCCTGACCCACGGCCCCGGGGAGGAGGGGGCGGTCGTCATGGAGACGGTCGCCATGGGCACCGACGGGCCGCCGCTGACCACGGCCTTCCTGATGAGCGTGTGCGTGCAGTCGGCGGCTGCGCGGGGCGACGCCACCGACCTCCGCAGGCTCCTTCTGCTGGTGGCGGCGAACGCGCAGAACGCCGTCTGGGTGAGTCCGGGCGTGTGTGCGTTTGTGTGTGTGTGTGTGTGTGTGTCCATGCATGTGTGTTTCTGTATGGTTGTGTGTATGTGTGTGTGTGTGTGTGTATGTTTATTCATGAGTATGTGTGTGTTCATTTGCACGTGATTCTGGATGTGTGTTTGTTTGTGTATGCATGTGTGAGTGCGTGAGTGTGCGTGAGTGTGTGTGCATGCATGCATGTTTGCTGCATGGTTGTGTGTGTGTGTGTGTGTGTGTGTGTGTGTGTGTGTGTGTGTGTGTGTGTGTGTGTGTGTGTGTGTGTGTTTGGTTGTGTTTGTGTCTGTATATGTGTGTGCGTGTGTGTGTGCGTGTGCATGTGCGTGTGTGTTATTATCATTGAGGAATGACAAGGTCATCAGAAGGTAACTTGTAGCGCAGCTCGAATGAATAAAGGATTAGATGGGCCAATGGAGGACGTGGTTTCCTCGTGAGGTCAGCGTCGACCATTAGCCAGCTCTATCCCCCCCCCCCCCCTGCACCCCCCACCCCTCCCTGTTGTCATCACCTACTCCCATGAGGTCCAGTCTCTCTCCGAGTCGAGGCAGTTCCAGCCGGTTTATCCACCTGTGATTATTTCTCTTGGCGCGGCCGCAGTGCCGTGCTGTAATGCGTGGTGATGTACGGTAATGTACTGCAATGGGAGGCCTGGTAATCCTAAACATGCTTTCTGTGTGTTCCTCGCTACGCAGGAGTGCAGCAACCAGCTCGCTGAGGCCCAGGCTGATGGGTAAGCACTCAACGATGGATTGAATTTAGTTGGAGTTTATGTGTGTTGTACGTCCCGCGGTTGATGAATGCACTTATTGTATGTTGTAAGCCCTGGCACTTATAAATCGTACACAGCATGGTGTGTAGCGTCTTATCCTAGCGGTCTTTGTTGCATTCGGGGAATGGGTTAACCTAGTGATGGTTAGTGCTTGGCACTTGGTTCTATGGACATCCTCACTGTAGTACCGACAGAGATACGTTGTTGTTTCTCTTCCTCCTGACAAATGTACTTATTGAAGCCATCTGAGGACAATTGCTATGTCTCTCTTGTTCTTATTTTTTCTTTATCTTATTGTTGTTTCCTTTATAACGACTATTGTGTATCTTTGTACGTTGTCCTTGAGTGCAGAGAAATGCGCATTCAAATGAAATGTATAATTATCATAATTAGCTATTTGCTTTGGATAAAAGCGACTGCTAAACACCCTAAATGTGCCAGTCGGGGCCGCACCGTTCCAACGTCGTGTCCCCCGTCCTGCAGGGACGCGGCCGCTGAAGGGAGCG